>NC_051046.1:30251812-30281812 GCF_904848185.1 Acanthopagrus latus | reverse complement strand
ACTGCACTCAGTGTTGGAAATAAAATATTCAGATTTGATACGCCAGCTAGCGCATTGATTTACAGCAGTAAATGGACACCCTGCAGCCAATCAGAATCGAGTATTCCCCCAGACATATGGTATAAAGTAGAATTTATGTGAGAGGAGAATGTGAGAGAGGGCCAGAATGAATAATGTCTTGAACGGCCCCTCATACAAATATCACTGGACTCTCTTTATCATAAACTAGTGCATTGCCCATAGGAAGTATGTATTCCTCTAGAAAAGTGGGAGGTTAAGCGTTTTCATGGATGGCCAAATGAGGCTGTGTTTGAAGGTGGGACATCAGGGATATAATTGGCCATTTTTGACTACTTTTGATTTTACCATTATATTTCACCTCAAAAACTATTTACCTTGCCTTGATTGGTGTCATTATTTTCAATACAACCTAACATGTGTGACTGTACAGTTATTGTTTCATTTTTACATACTGTATTAACACAATGGACTTAAAATCACAAAAAAAGCATAAAATCAGAGTAGGAAAAAGTTAGATTTTTTACTCTGAAAACCACAAATTTGTTTAACGAACCATTTTTATTGCTTATAATGCAAATATAAATTGTTGTTTGCTAAATTTGTGCATACGTTTTTGAAACTTTCAAATTTACATATGTAACTATTTTTTTTTTCACACGTAATTTTTATTAAACAGGTTTTGCAAAGCACAAAAAAACAACAACCCAAGATGAAGACAGCTACGAACAGTATGAGATCACCAGTAAAATTAGATGACAGACAGACTAACAAACAAAGAAACAAAGAAACAAACAACAATAACAACAACAACAATACTACTACTACTACTACTACTACTACTACTACTACTACTACTAATAATAATAATAATAATAATAATAAATAGATAGATGAATAAAACAAAACAGTAAGGAGGTTCAGGGAGCATGTATTGGAAAGCCAACTCTGCATATGGGATGTTGTATAAAGGCATCTTCAACATCACGAGTGATACTAATCCCCTGTTCCCCTCCATGCCAGGTCCATCAGTCCTGAATCCATCCTCTGGGCCTTAGCAGGTCCCAGGTAGTCAAAGAAAGAGTCCCAAATCTTGTCAAATGTGAAGGGTTTGTCCTTTAAGGCAGTGGAAAAGGCCTCAAAAGGGACAATACTTGTCACAGTATAGAACCACTGATTTAGGGTTGGGGCTTTATCACAGATCCACATGAGTAAAATACACTTTGGGGCACAGTGCAGCAAAATATGCACCAGTTTTGTGTTGAGATCAGCAGGCAATTCATCAGGCAGACCCAACGCACAAGTCCTGGCTCCCAGATGTAAAGGTTGTTTAAAGATCTTATCAAGCTGTTGGGCAATTGTGATCCAAAACTGCTGGATATGGGGGCAACTCCACAAACAATGAAACAAGGAGCCAACAGCTGATTGACATTTAGTACAAAGATCTGATGTAGCAGGATTCATTCTGTGTCTGACCTCAGGAGTAATATAAAGACGATGTAAAATCTTAAATTGTCTCTCCCAGGCTGAATTAGAAGCCAAGACACTGGATGGCTGATTACATAGGGTGGCACAGTCCTCTGGTTTTATTATAGTGCCTAAGTCAGATTCCCATTTGCCTTTAACTTTTTCAGAGTTGTCCTCCTCAAAGCCGCACAATATCCCGTAAAGCCGTTTGGTAAAAGATTTAAGCTGTACATTACCGACCAACAGAGACTCCACGGGAGAGATGGCTAGTCCCCCGGAGAACACTCTTAACTTGGACAGGATAAAATTCCGAACCTGCATGTATTTAAGAAAGTCCCCATTGGAGACACCAAACTTGTTTTTAACTTGCTGAAAAGTGAGGACTGAGCCACCCTGAAAGATGTCCCCAACCACTTTGATGCCCCTGCGGCCCCAGTCGGCCAGACCAGCCCGAAGGCCAGGTTAATAACGAAAAACAATTATTGTAACCCTCCAACCTCCTGACCCGCCTCCAAGTATTTAACATATTCTTTAATATCAAATTGTCATTTACCAATAACGATACTTTTTCAGGGGAAATATATAACAGGTTGCGCAAGGGGATTCCATCCAAAGAGGCTGATTCAGAACCGAGCCAGATAGAGTTAGAGTCCTGTAAAAAACATTCCACGAACCATTTAAACTGTGAGGCCAACTGGTACAATGAAAATGATGGAGCCGACGGGCCGCCACACTTGGCAGGCAGACTGAGAAAATTGTATCTCAGCCTGGGTTTTTTTACACCAGATAAATGATGTGATAGAACTGTTTAGCTGTGCAAGAGTTTTCTTTGACAATAAAATTGGGAACATTTGAAAGAGATAAAGGAGGCGCAGGAGAATGTTCATTTTGATCATATGAATATGGCCTAACAAAATCAAGGGCAGGCCACACCACCTATCAAAGTTGAGCTTTATGGTACGTAGGAGGGGAGTAAAATTAAGCCTGTAAAGATTTTTTAAGCTTGGTGAAATTTTTATACCTAAATAAGAAAAGCCGTCAGGGGACCAGCGAAATGGTTGTGAGATGTTTGGATCTAAGAATTGTGACTTGCCTAATGCCATGGCTTCACTCTTAGAAAAGTTTATTTTATATCCAGAAAAGGAGCAATAATTATTAATTAACTCTATCAATTTGGGAATTGATTGTCTCGGGCAGTTGAGATAGATTAAAACGTCGTCAGCATAAAGAGAAATTTTATGCTGCTGACCGTTTAAGGTGATTCCTGTTATGCTGACATCCTGTCTTATAGCTGCAGTTGGAGGCTCCATAGCCAAGGCAAATAACAGTGGGCTCAAGCGGCAACCCTGCCTGGTGCCACGTTCAATGCGAAAATTACTAGACCTGATCCCATTAGTAATTATAGCAGATAGAGGTGAGGTATATATGATCTGGATCCATTTTACGAAAACGTCCCCCAGACCAAATTTATGAAGTACTGAAAAGAGGTAAGGACATTCCAACCTATCAAATGCCTTCTCTGCATCAAGAGAAATAACCAAAGCCTCAGGGCTGTATATTGAGGAGTGCTGAATGATACTGATCAGTCTTCTTACATTATGAGAGGAATACCTCTCCTGAATGAACCCGGTCTGATCATTAGTGATGGTATTGGGGAGGATTTTCTCCATACGCAGGGCTAGGACTTTTGCTAACAGCTTCATATCCAAATTCAAGACTATCGGTCTATATGAAGAACATTCTTCAGGTGTTTTACCCTTTTTTGGTACTAAGGAGATATTTGCCTCCATTAGAGAGGGAGGGAGGGATCCTGCCTCAAATGAAAATTGAAACATTTCAAACAGTGGATCCACTAAACTGGCATTAAACTTTTTATAAAATTCTGCACAGAAACCACTGGGCCTGGGGCTTTTTTATTAGGAAGTAATTGAATACAGCACTTAATAAAATTTTTAGTTAATGGTTTACATAAATCCTCTCTTTGCTGGGATGTAATTTGTGGTATCTCCACTTTTGTAAAGAACTCGTGCATATCAAAATGTGACTGTTCGTTGAATTGTGCTGCATAAAGTTGCTTGAAGAATATTTTAAAAGTTCATTAATTTCTTCATTATTATAGCTAATAGTGGCCTCCGAATTTCTGATACCTGAAATGTTCTGGGTATGAGCCCTGTTACGAAGAAGATTAGCCAAGTAACGATTAGGCTTATTCGCCAATTCGTACATCATTTACCTGGCAAAAAACATTGATTTTTCTGCTTTCTTGGTTAACAGGGCCTCTAGCTCAGTCTTGACAATTTGAATTTCATTTCTTAGCTCTTCAGACGGAGAGGAGTTATATTCACTCTGAAGTTCATGAAGATCCAGCTCCAACTTTCTCTGTTCTTTCCGACTGTTATTTTTTTTGTCTAGCAGTATACGATATAATGAGTCCACGGATGTAGGCCTTTGCAGTATCCCATAATGGGGGGGGGGGCATCAGGGGTCTTATTTTCTTTAAAGAAGAAACTGAGTTGTTCTCTTAAAAAAATTTCAAAATTAGGGTCATGATTTAAAAAAGAGACAGGGGCAAGTGTTTGCTGATCAAAATGGCAACCCCCCTGCTTTTACTTGTAAATGAAGAGCTAACCACTTGTCCTACCCAGTCACGCTTTAACTTGGAATGTTCATTGACAGACAGGTGAGTTCCTTGCAACATTGCTATGTGAACATGCTCCTTTTTTAGGAAGCTGAGAATTTTTTTCCTCTTAATAGGGTTGTGTATGCCTCTCACATTCCAGCTGCATATGTTTAAGGTGGCTTTGTCACTAGCCATTGTATAAAGAAAAGTATCTTGGCAAACAAAGAACAGGAAAATAGATGGCATCCTGGGCTCCCCAAAACTAACAAAGGACATATAATATAGACATAAAATAAGAGACAATGCTTTGGACACTTAAAAACAATAACTATACACAACAAACATCAAACAGAACACATAGGGGTCAGACTTTGGCCTAATACCCCTATAATGGGCGTAAGCTACTCTCTCTAGTCAAGGGGAAGGTGCTAGACCAGCTAATAGCTTCTTTCCCCCCCAGAAAAGCCTCAACATCCTTAGGTTGTTTGAAAAACCTCTCCTGCCCATCGTACCTGATCCTGAGTACCGCTGAATGATACAGCATGGTGAAGACGATACCTCGCTCCTTAAGCTGCTGTTTAACCGAGTAGAAATCCTGTCGCTTCTTTACAACAGCTGCAGAGAAATCCTCAAATATCATGATAGACGTTCCATTGTACGATAGAGCCTGCGCCTTCCTAGCTGCCTGCATGATCCGGACTTTGTCCTCAAAATTGTGGACCTTAATGATGATCAGCGGGTGAGAGCCCGATGGCAGCGGTCCAGTTTAAAAGCTCAACCTCGGCAAGCCCAGTATCAAGTGCAGCGAGTTTAGACGAGCACGCTTCTAGCCTCAGGAGGGCAGGATCAACCCTCATGAGGCTTGAAGGGAGGCTTCAACACCTTTAAGCACCTCGGTAGTAATTCTCATTACCAAGTTATCAATCGCCACTTGACCCGTAAGTGGCGGCGGTGTGTGTTCCGCCATGCTAGCTTGGCTAGATTTGGGCAACTCAATGTCTGCAAGTCTAGTGGATTTATTGGGTGATCTTCCTCTGGGTGTTTGGCATTGTTAGGTCCGTTCGAGGTGTCCTGCTTCCGCTCAGTGTTCCCTTTTTCCTTTTTATATGTCTATGTCTAAAGTTACATCGAAAGACTGTGTCGAGCTGTGGGAGCCGAGGTGGCGAGCTGTTACTCCAACATTTGCGTCACGTGACCCCCACACATGTAACTCTTTACATTTAAATGCAGGAAATGCCTCAGGCGCAGGGCTCCCTCAGGTCTCCTACCTGCTTCACAATCAGCTGTCTCCTCCTTTTTTTGACCCACAACACAAAAAAATGACTACACTACACCAAACGCTGCATAACACACTAACTATACACTCCAAACATGCTAAATATCACAAATCTCTCAAAACTTGCTCTCTAACACCATCACTGCTGCTGTCATTCTTCTGCTGCCACCCCTCCCACAACTTCCCCTGTTCCTCAGCAACCAAATCACGTGTTTTGCCATACAATTTTGTGATTGGTTTGTCTGGTGCCTTTTACCACCAATAGGAATGTGTTTTTTTGCTTGCAAACACTTCCTGCTTGCTAGAGTCCTTCAGAAAGAGAGAGTGGCGCCACCTTTGTTTACTGCAATGGTTCAGTTTTTTCACAGCAATGGCAGAGCATGGAGCCCCGCAAAAGTTCTAAATTAATTAAATTGACATGAGTAATTAAGTATGTTGGCGGACTGTCCCTGTCTAGATTAGAAGATTCAGAGAATATTAACAGATAAATGTTTAAGTTAGCATAATGTATAACAATAGCAACTCATGCGACAGGGTAAATTGTAAATTCCGTTCTCTAAATACAACTTAATCAAACGCTGTCAATCTATACTAGTAGCGAGGTTAATGTGTAGCAGTGACGTGCGGTGAGGTTCATGGCTGGTGAGGCACTGACGTCATCAGTCAGATTTACAAACATATGAACCATACAGAGTAGCTTATTCACCATTTGATTGGCAACTGTTGACGTGTTTTGTTTAAAATGTCATTTCAACATGTTTTTTCCATATACAAACTGCAGCATAGAAAAAAGCACAAACGTTATTATCGTCTTACCTTTACTTATAAATAAAGTCCATGCGCCGCTCCTTCTGAAGAAAAGAATCGATAACTTGTTTGTAGAAGTGTTCCTTTTCTTTCTTCAGTTTTAAAAGTCTCTCTGTCTCAATGGAAATCACTGCCAGGGAAGAAAGTCGTGCTTGATCAGTCCTGTTCTGACTGTATGTTTTCAGTCTTTTCAGCGCAGAGAATGACCGCTCCACCGATGCTGTAGTAGCGGGAACAGTGAGCACCAGCTGGAGCAACTTTGCCGCCTCAGGAACAGTTGGGATAAGATCCTTCTGGGCCAAAAAGCTGAGAAGCTGTCCAGCAGACTTTCATTCATCCCTCACTGTTTGTGAGCCATACAGTCCAACGAGATCCGCCTTTAGTTTCACAAAGTCAAAGAATTTGGCGTATTTTGACAGGCTCTGAAGTTTCGTGTCATCAACATGTTGCAACATTTCATTGAATTTTGCGCAGTCTACCAAACCAAGGAAAGCCAGCTCACCGAAATGATCAAACCGTGCCTTCATTTGACAGCTGACGTTATCCAGAATGTTACAGAACAGTCGTTTTCGTTCACATCTAACCGACTGTCTGTTTCCACTCTCTGTCAAGCCCAGTGCGCTGCATTTCTGCTCAAATCGGTCACAAAAACTGTCAAACTTCAGTCTCATGCACTCGAGAGCTGCAACGGTGTCGCGGATGCTTGCACGACAGTATTCAATGTCCATTACTTTGTTTTGCAGCACTCTAAAAAGTGCGTCAGTTTCATTGAAGATGTCTTCATACATCGTGAGGAGAAAGCAGGTTGATGCTTTTGAGAGCCACCTATCGTATCCTGCTGCCATCATCAGTGTGTCATTATCCCAGTTGTCGGCATTTTCCATAATTACATGGAATAAGGTGCGCAGATCATTTTGGTGCATGCTTATTGTCTGGAGCAGCCTAGAGTTAGAGCTCCATCACGTAGGTGCTGCTCTGGGTAAACGGCGCTTGACAACGTCATCCAGTAAATGAGTGCGCTTTGTGGACTTGCTGAAAAATGATGCTAGTCCCTCAGCTGTTTTAAAAAGCGTGCGACATTCCGGCATGCACTTTGCTGAGCACCAAGTTCAGCTTGTGTGCGTAGCAGTGTGTAAACATGGCTTCCGGCACTTTTTCTTTAACTTTAGCTTGCACTCCATTAAGCTCCGAGGCCATTACAGCAGCACCATCGTACGTCTGAGCGACAAGCTTGTCAGTACAGTCATATTTCTCCAACACTCCCAGGACATACTCGGCAATGGTAGGAGCGCGTCTGTCCTCACTCACGTCATCAAAGGCCAAAAACGCCTCCTTTACCTCACAGCCTGCTTCAGATGTAGCCACGTACCGTAATATGACAGAAATCTGAGCGTGGTTTGTGACATCTGTGGTCTCGTCTACTTCCACAGCAACAAATGGGGCTGCACCGATCTCCTTTTTAATGTCATTCCTTATGACACCAACTGCTTTGATTAAATCGTTCTGTATTCTGTTTGACAAGCCAGAAAATACAGTAGATGTCTCCAGATGTCGAGCTAGCCTGTCATCTTTCTCAGCAAAAGCATGTAATAATTCAACGTAGTTCCCACGATTAGCTGAGCCTGCACTTTCATCATTTCCACGAAATGCTAACTGTTGTTTGGCGAGGAAGCAGGTGGCATTGATGAGATCTTTTAAAATCTCTCTGTTCTCCTTCACCTTAGCATTGTGGATGCTAATGTTGAGTCTTCGCTGTTCGTCCAAAGCCAAGTCTATCCTGGACATCCCGAATGTTTTTAGCGCGATTTGACTCTGGATGTGCGTAGTCGACCGCTCATGTTTGATGAGGCTTCTTTGTAAATTCTTCCACAAAGCCAGTCTTTTCGTTTGTACCACTCTGTCTGAAATGACCGATTCTTCAGTCCTGGACCCGTTGTCTGTAGCATACCTAACTCCGGCGTTGGTCTTCCTTTAATAATTATCTCCTGCTTCGATTGAAAGTCCAATTTGGAAAAATTCTTGAGTTTAGAGATGTAATCCTCCATGTTGAAAATGAAGGTAAACAATATGAAAGGATAACTGGAAGGTGGCAATTGACAGGCTACTGTAGCTTGCTATTACTTATTCTATTATTCTTTAGCCGGGGCGTCATAATCTCTGGGATCACCAGCGCCCCCTAACATGAGGCAGGAGAACTGCGTGCCTCACCCAGTGCCTTTTCGCGGGCGTTTTATGATCGCTCAGCACAAGAAACACGTCACTCACATACAGTTGTTTATAAAACAAACACTGTACATCATATACATCAGCTAAACTATGTAAACTCAGCTCATATAGTACAAGTGGTTGAACATTTTAATACCGACATACAGAGAGACAGCAATACCGTCTGATTGCATAGTCATTGCGCAATCCAAGGTGAGGCTCAGCGCGCTGCTGCCTCACCACACATCTCTCCAAATTATCTGAACGGCAATTGTGGAAATTGAGCGATTTTGGAAAAAAAACACCCAAAAATGGTAAATTTAAATGGAAAATGACTGTAAAGCACAAATTACTGAATAAATATAGTCATTTAATTTATTTTTTATTTTTTATTTCCATAATGACAGGTGAGGCACAGCCTGACCTGCCTCCCCTGACTGCACGTCACTGATGTGTAGGTAGTGTGATTGTAGTTAAACATCAACTTAATATCACTGAGGCTGTGGATTGACGGGTGAGGCTTATGATATAAGGACTTTAATTATGAACTGAACTCAAAATGTCTCTCACCACTGCATTGCACTGACTCAGTACCATCGCCAGTATGTTTCTAGCTTAAGAAAGCTATTTTGTGAAATATTGCAACCCATACAATTATACAATAGCCTACTATATTAGGGCTGTCAGTTCTTATTTGATATTTGAATATAGGTGCAGTGATGCCACTTCACAACTCTATTTTGCATGCTTCAGGCCAGAGGTGCTGAGTAGACAATAGCGAGACTGAAAACACATAATGAATGCGATGTTTTTCAAGCAGTCATACTAAACAAATGTCCCTAACAGGTGATATCATCTTGCACATATTTGGGAACCTTCAGTAGGAGCACTGTGTTGTGGAGCGTCACTGATGCTGCAGGCCAGGAGTACTGAGAGAACCATAGTGACACTGGAAACATAGTAAGGTGGGTCAGGCATAATAAATCACACTAGATGGGTATTACCTTGCAATATTATTAAAGGAAAAATACTATACATAACCATTGCTATTAGTCATATTGTTTTTATTGATACACCTGTGCAACATCATGCAGTGCAGTACAACAGCTGTGCCATAAATTCTGCTTTTTTAAATCTTATACATGTTCAGTTTTTGTTGACATTATCAGAAAGGTGTTCATTCTACTTTATGATATATATGTTGAGGTCAAAGTGGGTGGTGGTGCTGGGCTGGACTGCATTATCTCAACAATTGTTGCTTATATTTTGCCTTCAAGTATTTTAATGGAAAGGGCAAAATATCAGCATGGATGAATATAATGCACTGCAGCACAGCAGACATTTGGTAGCTGGGTTCTGGTAGTTGGTGGAACAGTGATGTTTGCCTGATACAGGTAGGTAGAAGGGCAGTGATGCTGGCTTTGCCCTGAAACACTGTCAGCTGTTCTGGGGTTGCTTGATGTTGAACTTAGGACACTGTTCTTTTTCACTTTTTTGGTTTGGCTCTTGCCTCCAAGATGGCCATCTTTTAAGTGTTGTTTTTTCCTTTCCTTTTTCTTTTTTTGGCTTAAATCCACAACTTCAGCTTAATAAATCTCCTGATGGTCTTTTGTTTTACTCCACAGCATGATGGAAGCCTGCTGGAGAGTGCCAGAGCTTCCTTCTCCAACACACCCACTGTGTTTGGAAGCTCCATGAGGGAGGAACCAGTCTTTGTCCTTCGTTTCCCTTGGTTTTTGCATTGTTTATCCTGTTCTGTGTTTTTAATTAAAACAATCTTAAACTTCCCAGTTGTGTGGTATTTGAAAGTGTGTGGAAGTGCAAGTGCATTGTTTGAATATTATTAGCCCACATATTTTTTTTTGTTGTTCTTTGAAGGTGGCTAAATTGCTACTTCTGACTTTAGCCACCCAGGCTACATTCATTTCTCCGAGCGATTGGAGCATCCCCATGCAGCACAGCATACCATGGTGAAGACTGTAATCAAGGACAACATATCGAAAATGACACTAACAGCTTGACATCTGTTTGACTTTAGATACTGTTTTGAGTAGAGTACGTTTGGGATAAGTAAGAATAGTTAACAAATACTGATAGAGTTCCATTTATTTGCAATGAATTCAAATCAAAATGTATTTTGCATAAATTTCCTATTAAACACAGTTATCATCTGATATCATCATCATCATGCTGTTGTGAGTCCAGACTTATTCTGCAGTCAATTGGCAAACCACTTAGTCACCTGTTAGTCTGCCTCACTCAAGTCTGAAGTTTAAAAAAGTACTTAGTAAAGTTAACAGAGTTCAAAGCAATTAACACAAGTGCATATATATTGCTAAGTAACAATAGTTGACAAATAGTGATAGAATTCCATTTATTTGCAATGAATTCAAATAAAAATGTAATTAATTTGCCATGGATTTCCGAACAGTTATCATAGTGTTGCTGTGAGTCCAGACTTGTCTGTTAGACTGTTAGTCTGCCTCACTCAAGTCATAAAGTAAATAAAAAACAACAGAAAATATTATGAATTTATTGCTTTAAAGGTTTAGTAAATATAACGAAGTTTGAATCAATTAACACAAGCATATAAAAGTTGCAAAGCAAAGCATTTATTGACCATCAATTACCAATTTTTGTGGTTTTCCTAGTGTTTTCTATTGCCCGCTAAGCACTTCCGGCAACTTTTGGAGATTACATGGACCACGTGATCCATCAGTGTTTTGAACATCCATTGTCGCTACTCTCTCTCATTAGGACTCTACTGCTTGCGGACACTTTTGTGACAAAAGCCCGTTTTTACCATTCCTTCCTGCACAGACACACAATGTTTATCGTAAATCCGGTTTTGGACGCGCTGGGCGTCTGTCAACTCAGGAGTTAGGGTGTGGGGGTGGGTTAGCATCTATTGAGCAGTTGCTCTCCAGGTACTGCGCAAATCTAGACCCACCTTCATGATGTCAGGACTTTGCCCTAATTGGCTTTTATCTACGCTGATGTAAATGATGTGTGTTTTGATGAATTTCCATATCCATAAGCGCCTGTGCCTTTTTTTTTTACTTAAATATCACATACTTTCAGATAAGTAGCAGCCGTACGGCCGCACCTATGGCATAGTCAACATGCATAAACCTATAAAAATCCTTCATGTAACGCAACAACCCTGAAAGATGTCGTCAATAAATTGCTCAGTTCTGTCAACTTGTGGTGATGATGGAGAAGTGGTTAACTGCTGTGTCTACTGTTATCTTTACTATCCACTCTTATTAAAGGGATATTCCGGTAAGTTTAATCCATGTTCTAACACGCCTTGACACCAAGTAGGACCCCCCCTCGAGAGATAAAGTTTGCAGACTGCTACCTTATGTAGTTTTAGCATCTGCAGAAACGACCGCACAACAACAATACACTGCAGCAAATGGGTCCAAGTACAAATCGCCATCAAAAAGCCACAAATAATGCTCAGAACAGCACCAAACTTCAGCAACATTAGAAACAGGGTCCCAGCACATATTTTGAGGCATCAAACATTTGATATTGTTGCCGGATTTGTCGGAACAACAGATAAACAGATTACCTGAAACATTTTGCTATTTCATTTTCAGTTTTGTATTTTCATAAGCTAATAGTTACATTCTATACATCTTTTATAAAAGGTGTCTTTTAATTGAGTGGTACGGTGTTTTTGTCACACTATTCCAAAGATCAAGAATGGACTGTCACAGGCTTCCTCCTTTCTCTCTTTGGCCTTTGTGGCCATCACTGCTCAAACCTTCCTCTCCCATTGAATCCAAATAAACTAGAAATAGAAAACACAATACTTCCTGTTTGACAGAGGAATAGACCTACCAGACAGTATGTTTTTAGAGCACTGAATGGAAAAGCTTTCATCAGGTTGAACCACTGCTCTGTTGTAGTTATCAGTGGAGAGCAGCAAAATGCTCAAGTATTTATATGGAGATGTTGTGAATTACTACTGCAAACTAAATTTAGTCTCCAGACTGTCTTGGGAAAGTGTCCAGAACGCAGAACACCTTCACCAACTTCGGACTGTCTACATCAGTCCATTTATTTAGTTACTCATAAGATTTGGGCTGGTATGTAGTTTATTACTTACAGTGTCGACTAACACATTACAACCCAACCTCATTGTCTGGGGTCCAAAATGTCATATACTATATCAAAATATGTTGTATATGACAAACTAAATATCACCGGAACGCTTCATGTTAGTCACTTATTTTGCTTATTGTCCAGAAGGACACCGTCATGCTAATGAGGCCTCTGGTTCACACCAGTTTTTATTTGCACAGCTTTGTAATTAAGCCTTGAACTGCAGTGTCTTTTTGGTGACAAGAATGATTAATCCATCCCTGAATGTCCTCTCTTATTATTAATTTTCATTTTTGTTGTTGTAAGCACAAATACTAGCCCACCATTCAATCCAATGTATCTTTGGGTTGTGTTTATTGACCAGTCAGAGGCCTGTGCTCATGATTTGTCAATCAGTCAGAGGCAGAGTAGGATTAGTATTTTCAAAAAAGCAGTAGGATCCATAATAATGGCGCTTTGTATGTAACATTAAACATTAACATCGTCACACTGCGGTGAGGGATGTCTTGTCTTGGATTTTTTGTCTTGTCAGTTTTCTGTTTTATTTTGAAAAGTAACTCTCCTCTCTGTCAGGTCGGGGTAAAAGGGAAAACTATGGAAAGGGAAAGGTGGACCCAAACGCAGTAAACTCGGGAGGCAAAGATAGGGAGAACAAAAGGCGAGCTTTAATAAGGCTGTTACAAAAAAAACCAAAAACAGACAAAATCAGGGCAAAAAAGCAAAGTAACAACTTAAAGGGCAAGACAAAGTAGCAACAGAAAACAGCCAGACAAAGTACAAACCAAAAATTCAAAGTTCAACTTAAACATGGGAAAATCAAAATCAAAACATACCAAAACGGGACAGAAGCATGAACAGGATCAGGAGCAAGGATCAGGAACATGGAACAAGGGAATTCGAGGACAGGAAGCAGCAGACAGAAACAATGACTGGACAAAGAGTGAGGGGAAACACAGAGACTAAATACACAGACACTAATGACATGACGAGGCACAGGTGAGGAGAGAGGAGGAAGGAAGCCAGGTGAGATAATGAGGGGGAGGAGCACAGAGGAACAGACCAGGAGGGAACAAGACAACAGACAGAGGGAGCCAGAGGGGAGAACATAGGAGAAACTTAAAGGACACATGAGGGCATGGAAAAATCAAGACATGAGACACAAGACATGGAAAAACAAAACACAGAACACAAGACAAAAAAAAGGACATGAATCAAAACCCAAAAACCAGAAACGAGAAACAAGGAACAACACAAACAGGAGTCATGACACTCTCGTTTCAGGTCACTTGCCCTTCCTTGTGTGTCACCTGTCTGACTTCATCCCTGATTCCTGATTGTTTCCATCTGTGAGCCCCTCCCCCATGTGTATATAGTTTTTGTCTTCCCCTGTCTTCGTTGCTAGAGTATTTCGTTTGTCCTCGTTGTGTACTCCAAGCCCTTCCACAGCCTTGACCCCTTCCTTGTCTTGAAACCTAAAGTTAAGTATTGTCAGATTTATTTTGTGCATATTGTTTTCCTCTGAAGACGAGTGATTTTGAGTTGTACTGTTTTGGTTTTTTGAGAAAGTTAAGTTTATAGCCTTTTGTTTTCCTCCTTTAGGAGTGCCTTTTGTTTTGTAAAGTTTATCGTTTAGAATAGAGAAGATAATTTCATAGCCTCGTTTGAGTGCTTTTGTGTTGATTCATTTTATAGCCGGAAGAGTTTCAGTTTAGTGTAGCCTTTTTCTTTCCTCCTGCGGGAGCATCCTTAGTTCTTGTTCCCTTGTTGTGTTTGTGTTTGTTCTAGCCATCCAGTATTTCAGAGCCTGTTTATTTATTGCTCTGTCTGCAGAGAAACAATATCAGAAAATAAAACCTGTCATTGCACCTGCCTTCCTGCATCTGAGTCCTCACTTTCTGTTCAAGAGTGACAAACATTAACTCTAGCCGAAGTGCATAACCTCAGGAACATGGTCTTACTCATTTATATTAATAATATATTACTATAATTTGCAAAAACAGATTTGTGACCAATTCAAAATAAAGACAAACTTAAGTGTGTGTCACCTCCAGAAATGTTATGTCTCCTGTCAGTGCAGGGATAAGCTTTGAAAATATACAAAACTGCGTAATTCAGTGAATAATTTAATGCACAAACTCCAGCCTCAGAGACAACCTCAAGGTCTCTCTGACACACTTGACACATTATAGAGTTAAGTTGTAT
Source organism: Acanthopagrus latus (assembly GCF_904848185.1). Classification (NCBI taxonomy): domain Eukaryota; kingdom Metazoa; phylum Chordata; class Actinopteri; order Spariformes; family Sparidae; genus Acanthopagrus; species Acanthopagrus latus. Next base: position 30,267,104 of record NC_051046.1, on the reverse strand, counting down.
TGCAAGCCTGTTGTGTTTATTTCACATATTTTACAGGTGTACTGTATATCCACACATATACGTGGTCTCTCTGTTAGTGTATGTTTGTGTCCAGGTTGTAAACAGCATCAGTCCTTATCTGGAGGACATCTGCGGCATATAATGATGTATAGAGTTCTGTGCCAGGAAACCTAACTTGATTAGCAGCTAATGCGGCCTGAAAAAAGTCCATCAATCTTCATCATGGCCCCGCCCTCCCCTAGTGCTGAGTGTGTATTTGAACAAGTGGAGCTGGTGAAAAAATGTAATAAACACTGGGATTAGGAGCCGTTATGAACCAGCAAGCTTTAAACTCTGTGATTTAGCACTGGTGTGGGGCTTCCACATGAAACAGAGGTGACACTCTTTGGAGTAAAAGTTGTATTTGTCTCTCTGTTACTACTACTACTACTACAGATTTGTTACTATAGAGACTTGTCAGCTTTGCCTTAAAATGAGACATGATGAAGACATTTAAAGTCAACTAAACATTTCTGAACTAATCTGCAGTCATCCCACCCCACACACAGAATGTACAAACCTACTTACACTGTCTGCCCTCTTAGACAGAAACTCTCGCCAAAATGGGCTTTTTTTTGTGAATGTATATGAGCCAAACCTTCTTATAAAAGCATAATTATGATGAAGACTATAAGATTGACCGCATTCATTTTTGGCTCAAAATCACTTTCAATGGGAGTGCATGGGGCACTTTTGTGCTAGCATAAAAATCACAATTTTTAAAACACTAAGAAGGCATGACACAACATGAATCTTTGCTCGTAGTATCACCAGGGTCTCTACACATAGCTCAACTGAACCACATATATGCTACTCAGACATTTCGCTCTCCGAGTATGTCTGGGCTGCAATGACCTGGTGACACTACGAGCAAAGATTCATGTTGTGTCAAGCCTTTTCAGTGTTTTAAAAACAGCAATTTTGATGCTATCGTAAAAGCGCCCGTAGCACTCCTATTGAAAATGAGTTTGAAAACGAAAATACAATCAATCTTAAAAGTGCCTCTTGAGTCGTAATTATGCTTTTACAAGAAGGTTCGACTCATATACATTCATGAATAAAGCCTAAGTTGCTTTTTGGTGAGAGTGAGAGTCATCAGCCAGTGGCTGATTTGACCAAGCAAACACGTGGCTGACAGCCACGTTTTTTTTCTTCCAGTGCGCTAATGCAGTAATATTTACGGTAATCGCACTGAACCCACTCTGACTGTGAGTCAGACTGCAGTCTCACAATCAGAACCATGAAACATGAAAACATACATACATTTTACAGTCATTACTCCCGGTAATAAACTGAAGGTATCACGAAGGTATACTTCCGGATTTCAAAGGAAAGAAAGATGTGATAAAAAAAACCAAACAAAAATAAATAAATAACTGTTTCCATAAATAGTCCAAGATTCATATCCTGCGTAACTTAATACTTCCTAGGCTACTTGCATGCATAATATGAAGTACATTTACTGAATACTTTTTGAGTAATCATGTGTCAAAATCCCAGAGTCAAAACCGGGAGGGTGGAGGGGGTCTGGAGGAGGGCCAGAGTCAAATCCGGGAGGGTGGAGGGGGTCAGGGGAAGGGCCAAGGTTCAAATAAACGAGGTGGAGGCGAGGACTGGGGCCGACTGGGGACCAGGGACATGGACTGAGGCGCAGGCTGGAACCTGCTGGAGACCGGTGACCAAGGCGTAGGCGCGGCCTCAGACTCGCCGGAGGCCGGCGACGAAGGCGTAGGCGCGGCCTGGAACTCGCCGGAGGGCGGCGACGAAGACGGAAGCGCGGCCTGGAACTCGCCGGAGGGCGGTGACGAAGACATAGGAGTGGCCTGGAACTCACTGGAATCCGGCGATGAAGGCGAAAGCGCGGGCTGGAACCCCCTGGAGACTGGCGACGTAGACGAAGGCGAAGGCGAAGGTGCGGGCTGGGTTCCCCTGGAGGCTGGCGACGAAGGCGTGGGCTGAGACCCACAGGCGACCAGACCACTGGCTGGGAAACCCTCCAGGGCCTGGGCTGGACCACCGACAGAGTTTTGCCGGGAGCTGGTGGCCTGGGAGCCGATGAAGGGTCTCTGGCAATAAACGACCCCTAACCGAGGAGCACGCACTGGACTCGGCCGAGCCTCCGACCGAGGAGCAGACAGTGGACTTGGAGTGAGACTCGGCTGGGCCTCCGACCGAGGTGCAGGCAGTGGACTTGGAGTGAGACTCGGCCGGACCTCCGACTGAGGTGCAGGCAGTGGACTTGGCGTGAGACTCGGCCGGGCCTCCGACCAAGGTGCAGGTTCAGGCCTCGGCCGGGCCTCCGACCGAGGTGCAGGAACTGGACGTGGCGTGGGCCTCGGCCGGTCCTCCGACCGAGGTGCAGGAACAAGACGTGGCGTGGGTCTCGGCCGGTCCTCCTGGGGGCCACTGGCAGGTGTCGACGGGGTTGAGACTGAGGCCTGGACTGGGAGCTCGGCTGTGGCTGAGGCCTGGGCTGAGAGCTCGGCTGTGGCTGAGGCTGAGGCCTGGGCTGGAAGCTCTGCTGTGGCTGCAGCCTGGGCTGGGATCTCGGCTGTGGCTGTGGTCTGGGCTGGGACCTCGGCTGTGGCTGGAGCTGAGGCATGGGCTGAAGCCCCTGAGCCTGACTTCAGGGAGCCAGGACGTGGACGGGCTCGTCGCTTTCTCGGTGGGGGCACTTTGTAAGCAAGCCGGGTTCCCCAGAACGGAGACACTTCGGCTGTGGCATGGGCTGAGGCTGGAGCTGTAGCATGGGCTGAGGCAGGAACTGTGGCATGGGCTGAGGCTGGAGCTGTAGCATGAGCTGAGGCTGGAGCTGTGGCATGAGCTGAGTCATGAGCTTGAAAAAAAAGTTTGCTCGCGGCTATCTGACGAGCCCTGCTTTCAGGATTAGATACAAAGTCATGATACCACTGGATTATCTCCAGGCCTTTTACTGCTGGGTCCATTTTACTTGTTCTGGTCATTCTGTCAGGTCGGGGCAAAAAGGGAAAACTATGGAAAGGGGAGGGTGGACCCAAACGCAGTAAACGCGGGAGGCAAAGGTAAGGAGAACAAAAGGCGAGCTTTAATATAGCAAAAGCCGAATGCAAGCAAAAGCCAAGGCAGACAAAACGGGACAAAAAGCAAAGTAACAACTGAAACAACCAGGCAAAGTAGCAACTTAACAGCAAGACAAAGTACAAAGAAAAAATCAAAGTTCAACTTAAACATGAAAATCTTGAAACCAAAACATACCAAACCGGGGCAGGAGCATGGGCAGGAGCGTGGACAAGAGTCAAAACCGGGAGGGTGGAGGGGGTCTGGAGGAGGGCCAGAGTCAAATTCGGGAGGGTGGAGGGGGTCAGGGGAAGGGCCAAGGTTCAAATAAACGAGGTGGAGGCGAGGACTGGGGCCCACTGGGGACCAGGGACATGGACTGAGGCGCAGGCTGGAACCTGCTGGAGACCGGTGACCAAGGCGTAGGCGCAGCCTCAGACTCGCCGGAGGCCGGCGACGAAGGCGTAGGCACGGCCTGGAACTCGCCGGAGGGCGGTGACGAAGACGTAGGCGTGGCTTGGAACTCACTGGAATCCGGCGATGAAGGCGAAAGCGCGGGCTGGAACCCCCTGGAGACTGGCGACGTAGACGAAGGCGAAGGTGCGGGCTGGGTTCCCCTGGAGGCTGGCGACGAAGGCGAAGGCGTAGGTGCGGGCTGGAACCCCCTGGAGGCTGGTAACGAAGGCGAAGGCGAAGGCGAAGGCAAAGGCAAAGGCAAAGGCAAAGGCGTAGGCGAGGGCTGGAACCCGCTGGAGGCTGGCGGCAAAAGCGTGGGCTGAGACCCACAGGTGACCAGACCACTGGCTGGGAAACCCTCCAGGGCCTGGGCCGGACCACCGACGGAGTTTTGCCGGGAGTTGGTGGCCTGGGAGCCGATGAAGGGTCTCTGGCAATAAACGACCTCGGCCGGACCCCTGACCGAGGAGCACGCACTGGACTCGGCCGAGCCTCCGACCGAGGAGCACGCACTGGACTTGGCCGAGCCTCCGACCGAGGAGCAGACAGTGGACTTGGAGTGAGACTCGGCCGGACCTCCGACCGAGGTGCAGGCAGTGGACTTGGCGTGAGACTCGGCCGGGCCTCCGACCGAGGAGCAGGCACTGGGCTTGGCGTGGGACTCGGCCGGGCCTCCGACCGAGGAGCAGGCACTGGGCTTGGTGTGAGACTCGGCCGGGCCTCCGACCGAGGTGCAGGCACAGGACTTGGCGTGGGACTCGGCCGGGCCTCCGCCCGAGGTGCAGGCACAGGACTTGGCGTGAGACTCGGCCGGGCCTCTGACCGAGGTGCAGGAGCAGGCTCTGGACCTGGCGTGGGACTCGGCAGGACCTCCGGCCGAGGAGCAGGAACAGGCGCTGGACCTGGCGTGGACCTCGGCCGGTCCTCCGACCGAGGTGCAGGTTCAGGCCTCGGCCGGTCCTCCGACCGAGGAGCAGGAACAGGCCTCAGCCGGTCCTCCGACCGAGGTGCAAGAACAAGACTTGGCGTGGGCCTCGGCCGGTCCTCCGACCAAGGTGCAGGTACAGGCCTCGGCCGGTCCTCCGACTGAGGTGCAGGTACAGGCCTCATCTGGACCGCCAACTGAAGTCCACTGGCAGGTGTCGACCGGACCGCCGACTGGGGGCCACTGGCAGGTGTCGACCGGACCGCCGACTGGGGGCCACTGGCAGGTGTCGACCGGACCGCCGACTGGGGGCCACTGGCAGGTGTCGACCGGACCGCCGACTGGGGGCCACTGGCAGGTGTCGCCGGAACGCCGACTGGGGGCCACTGACAGGTGTCGACCGGAACGCCGACTGGGGGCCACTGGCAGGTGTCGACGGGGTTGAGACTGAGGCCTGGACTGGGAGCTCGGCTGTGGCTGAGGCTGAGGCCTGGGCTGAGAGCTCGGCTGTGGCTGTGGCTGCAGCCTGGGCTGGGAGCTCGGCTGTGGCTGTGGCTGTGGTGAAGGTGCGGGCTGGGTTCCCCTGGAGGCTGGCGACGAAGGCAAAGGCGTAGGTGCGGGCTGGGACCTCGCTGGAGGCTGATGACGAGGACGTAAGCGCTGGAGGCTGGTGACTGGGGACCACAGGCGTAGGCGAGGGCTGGAACCCGCTGGAGGCTGGCGGCAAAAGCGTGGGCTTAGACCCACAGGTGTTCAGACCACTGGCTGGGAAACCCTCCAGGGCCTGGGCCGGATCACCGACGGAGTTTGCCGGGAGCTGGTGGCCTGGGAGCCGATGAAGGGTCTCTGGCAATAAACGACCTCGGCCGGACCCCTGACCGAGGAGCACGCACTGGACTCGGCTGGACCTCCGACCGAGGTGCAGGCAGTGGACTTGGCGTGAGACTCGGCCGGGCCTCCGACCGAGGAGCAGGCACTGGGCTTGGCGTGGGACTCGACCGGGCCTCTGACCGAGGAGCAGGCACTGGGCTTGGCGTGGGACTCGACCGGGCCTCCAACCGAGGAGCAGGCACTGGGCTTGGCCTGAGACTCGGCCGGGCCTCCGACCGAGGTGCAGGAGCAGGCTCTGGACCTGGTGTGGGACTCGGCAGGACCTCCGGCCGAGGAGCAGGAACAGGCGCTGGACCTGGCGTGGACCTCGGGCGGTCCTCCGACCGAGGTGCAGGAACAGGCGCTGGACCTGGCGTGGACCTCGGGCGGTCCTCCGACCGAGGTGCAGGTTCAGGCCTCGGCCGGGCCTCCGACCGAGGTGCAGGAACTGGACGTGGCGTGGGCCTCGGCCGGTCCTCCGACCGAGGTGCAGGAACAAGACGTGCCGTGGGTCTCGGCCGGTCCTCCAACCGAGGAGCAGGAACAGGCTTCGGCCGGTCCTCCGACCGAGGTGCAGGTACAGGCCTCATCTGGACCGCCAACTGAAGACCACTGGCAGGTGTCGACCAGACCCACAGTAGCGTGTACATTCTGCGCTCGCGCAAGACGCAATAAGCAGGGGCTCTAGTGTTAAAGACACTGAACGAGAGGTTTACGCATACAACTCTCTTTAAACCATTCAAAAATATCAACATTTTTGGCCTATAGGAATGGTGTGCTTGTATTCAAGTTTTTTATAACTGCCATATGTTTTAAAATATTTTGTTCCTTTCAACAAAATTTTGCCATAGAAAAGGAATAGGGACACCCTACCACTCTGTGTACACATGGCTGACTGGATGATTGATTAGACCTGTAGCAGTGTCTGAATGTTTCAAGTAGAACAACAAGTACAGCCTCTCTCTTTATCAATGTTAAAGGCCTTCAGTTGTGCAAGGACTATTACTTAGAGTACAGGTCAAGAGTCAACCACCAGAAAAACTGTGTCAGACTCTCTTTGCGAGTTTGACAGACACTATATTTAAGCAATATTACATGGGAGGGAGTGCAGTTGTACTGTATAACAGCACTGGTGGGATTTGGTTGTGGGCACGAGGCCGCAAGCCAATTGGCGCAGATAATCACACCAGTGCATACAGCAGGGGCGTCACTAGGTTTTAAGGACAGGGGAGGCTTAGGCCCCAGGAGATACACAGGATGTGAGCGAACGTAGCGTGCAAGCACAAGCACAAGCACAAGCACAAAATTTCACAAACAGCTAACAAAGACTGAGAGATTATTCATCATTATTATGTTGATCTTTTTCTCCCTCAGCATCTCCTTCTGCCTGACCCTTGAAGATACACTGAAACACAATGAGTTGAATTAATGATCAATTAACTGATCAACATAGAGGCTAATGCTCTAAGATACTCCTGAAAATATGTTGGTCTTGCTAATTTGGCCTTTCTCCTCTTTCTAATCATTACCCTCCCTAATAAAAGCTCACGTTAAACAAGTATTAAATGGTGCACCTTGACTGAAATATTTCATATTTCATATACATATTGAATTCCACAAAATTCCAAGACTGTCTGCATCACAAATGACTCTATCCTGTGAATCCCTTAGACTCACCTTTCCAGTAGCAGGCATAGCAGGCAAAAGGTGAGAAGGATACAACACCTCTGGGGGGTCTGGGGGCACACTCCCATGGAAGAAAATTTTGAATAATTCATATTTAAAAGCATCAATGTGATGCATTTTGAGAGAAAAAAAATCAAGCAGAATTACAAGACAGTATGAATGTATGATAAAGTATCTATGGTCACATTATGCTATATGAGAGATGAGACTGACAACTTCTCTCATGAAATGCACAACAGCACAACTTTAATGGTGCAATCTGAAAAAAGCAAGCCCTTATAGAGTGTGTTTTGACAAGACGAATATGGGTTTTGAAGAAATTGCTGTCTCTCTACTTGGAAGAAAGGTGCTGGCTACACTGTGTGTTGATGCTATGACCTGCACCTTCTTCCTGTGCACTTCTGTTTGACAGTGTGCCTGCAGTGCATGGCTGCCCTTGTTCGCACAGTTAATAGCTGTTTTTATACTGGGCAGCAAGCCGCCAATTTGGCCCTCCTTTTTTGCGGCTAGGTCCATATATAAAAGGCGGTAAATCGGGGGTCTGTTCTGATCCGCCAATTTGCTGCCATAGAGGGTACACTTACTTCTGCCTCCATTGCTATCTAAATCCGACGCGGCAATGTGCCGGCAATTGCGCAAGATGGGTGGAGGTGTCGATGATGTGCACTGTTGTGCCGGGGAGTTTTAAAACCAGGAAACAGCTGATCACAGCAGTCAGTCCATCACTTCATCCGCAGACATCAAGATGAGCAACTGGACAGTCGCTGAGATCCAGAAGAGTGTCTCCTCAGTCTGCTGTCTTTGTTGTCCGCTTGTTGTAAACTCTAAGCTCCAATGGGTTGCAATGTAAAGCTCTTATTTTGAAGACAAATTCATTGTCTTTCTGACAGAGAGTGCAATGTACTTACTGATCTTCCTGAACACATCGGCTAGATGGAAATTGAAAATGAGTTGTAGAGATTTTATTAAAGTTGTTTTTAGCAAATTCAAGGCTCCCTCTGCCCTGACTCCTACAGGTCAAGAGGGGTGGTGGAGTGATTATTATGAGTGTATTACTATTACTTTCCACTGATGATAATCATACGTGAATTCACGGTGTGCATCCATGCGTAAAGTGAGAAACACAGCTGATGCTCCAGAAGGAAGTCACTCAAAGAAAGTATCTCTCTATAAAAGCAAGGAATCTCTGTCTGTCTGTGTGTGTGTCTGTCTGTCTGTCTGTGTGTGTGTGCCTCAAATATCTGCAGATCAGGATCAGACTGACCTGAGATTTTCAACATGGTTGCTGCGTGGTTTAAGGGTGTGCAACGTCAGATCTGTTTGGAATACAATGATAACACACCTTAAGAAACAAGTGGATTTATACTTGCAGCGGCGCGAGCTGGACTGGGATTTTGCCGGCGGTTTGGTCCCTTTCTGTGTATCTAAACTGACTGTTGTAGATTAATGAGACTAATCAAGTCCGTACTGAGTCTGTCCGGGTCTGAGGAGATCCGGATACACGAGGACAACAAACTGGAATTGGAATCTGTGGATGTTAGTGTGTATCTAGCTGCTAGACCACCCCCACACCCCACCTTCTGAGTTGACGGACGCGTCGGCACGTCCAAAACCGGACTTATGATAAATAATGTCCGCCAAGCTTTTTCGTGAACATTGCCATCACGTTTGCTTTGTGTTTGGTGCAGGAAGAAATGGGCCTTTGGTCACAAAAGTGTCTGCAAGCAGCAAGTGTTTGCAAGTAAGAAAACATGTTCCTATTGGCAGAAAAAGGCACCACACCAGTCAATCACAAAATTATATGGCGTGGTTTGGTTGCTGAGGAACAGGGGAAGTTGTGGGAGGGACGGAGGCAGAAGAGTTGACAGCGGCAGTGATGGTGATAGAGACAGCAATAGATGGCAATTTTTGAGAGTTGAGAGATTTGTGACATTTAGTGTGTTTGGAGTGTACAGTTAGTGTGGTATGTAGTGTTTGGTGTAGTGTGTTTAGTGTGTAGTGGTTTCGTTTTTTTGTTTTGTGAGTCAAAACTGCTGAATGTTGAGCAGGCAGCGCAGATCTTCATGCCTGAGCCTGAGGCATTGCCTGCATTTAAATGTAAACAGTTACATATAACTTTGTACATTTCAGAAACTGATGCACAAATTTAGCAAACAACAATTTACACTTGCAGTATAAGTAATAGAAATGTTTTGTTAAACATATTTGTGGTTTTCACAGTAAAAAATCAAACTTTTTTCTACTTGGATTTTATGTTTTTTTATGATTTAAGGTCCATTGTGTTACTAACTATACACTATACAGTATGTCAAAATGAAAAAATTACAGTACAGTCACACATGTGAGGTTAGGCTGAAAATAATGACACCAAACAAGGCGAGGTAAAAGTTTTTATGGTGAAATACAATGGTAAAATCAAAAGTAGTCAAAAAAAGCCAATTATATCCCTGACAAACATAGCCTCATTTTACAATCCATGAAAAAGCTACTTAACCTCCCATTTTCCTATGGAATACGTACTTCCTACGGGCAATACACTATGGTAAAAAGAGTGCACACTTAACTCTATGAACAACCAGGGCCTTCACAATGCATTTCAGACTAACTAGCTAGCTAAATAGCAGCATTCTTTTAGAGCTGGGAATGTAACTTTTGACCAGGAAACATCAAAGGTGAGACGTGCGCAGAGATTGTCTATAGTGTGCAAGCTAGGTTTTTATTTGTCAAACAGGGAGCACTTGGTTCATTAGTTCCATGGGACTTTCTGGTGTTAGCTGGGGCATGGGCTAATTAACTCTTACTACCAGCAATGATAAATACTTACTTTCTTAAAAAACTTTCTTCTATCCATTCTTCTTTATTCACTTTCTTCTCCTCATGCTGTTCTTCTATTCCTTCTGTGTGCATCATGGTTCACACAGCTGCAGGTCGGGAGCGGAAGCAAGGTCACAGGGAAAACGTGGACTGGATTTTCAGTGATGTGGGTGTTCTGTATATGAACAAGTGGAATGGATTGGATAATGATGCACTGAAGGGGCTCTCTCTACCTTACACTATAAAGTGAAGAGAAACTGACAGATTCATGATCACAATTAAGTGAATAATGACAGGTTACATGATTATTTATTTAAACTCGTATTCTGGCCACTTTATATTGAATTTCTCAGCACTTTTTTTTTTTTCTAAAAAGATTAAAAAAATATATAAAAACACCAAATGACGCCACTATTATACAGTACAACCGCATGACTACGAGTGTGATATTGCTTTCATACAACAGTTCTACAAGCACATTTTATTAGTTAACAGTAGTAAACCACAATATTTGGCTCCACCAACACAAATAGTTCTGTAACTGGAAGGGAGACTAGGGTGTTGCCAGGCAACACATAAACATTTCCTCCAGACCGCTACTGTGTCTGCATATTACCGCTACTTGTATCATTTACATTTATCTGAATGTTTCCATTCATTGTGCAAACACTAAAATAAGAGTCCAGCGAGAGTCGCTTTGGTGGCATGATGTGTGTTTATAGATGGTCTCCAGTAACTTTTTCGCGAGCTTTCAGACCTGCGAAACAAGTTTTTGTTTGGATATGTATTTTATATTCGGACTGCAAAACAGTCTCTATGAATCAAAAGCATCTCACCTATGCCCACTCACTGCCATGATCTCCCTCACCTCGAGTCCCGCATCAGACAGTTTCTGTATGGCAGTGTTGGCTTCATTTTTGCTCTTCTCTAATTTGGCGAGGTCGGCTTATGTCATATCAACACTCCTCGTGTATCCTGGCCTCTCTCCTTCCCTTCGTCCTCCTCTGAGTCTGACCATTCCTAATTTAAATTTAATGTAATTTGTTGAAATATGTCCATCTTTGCGGTGCAATGTTTGCCACAATTCAAGACAAGTTGGCAACTGATGTAACGTTAATTAACGGTAATTAGAACGCCTGCGCAGCAGAGTGATATGTCTGTTGAAAGTCCCAGTGCGGTTGTATTCTATATTAGCACTCATGGAATGCCTCTTGTCCAATCAAATTATGTGGTCGGAACCAACTGTTGTACACATGAAAATATACCACAATTGTGCAGTGCCACAGTAGCTCAGTTATTAGAGCTTTTGCCCCACGTGCAGAGACGATGTCCTCAACACAGTGGGCCAGGGTTTGATTCTAGGCTTTGTCACATTGCTGCATGTCATCCCCACTCATTCCCTCTCTGTTCCCTGTCACTCATTCTTTTCCTGCTACAAATAAGCCATGAAATGGGGGGGGGGGAGCAAAAACTTTTTTCATATCCCTCATGTGTTATGACTTTTGTTTAACTTTTATGGACACAAACAGACATAAACAATACTGTCTGGAGCTGAGGTCTGAGCATGGGATTCTTGCCCATGCCCTGGACCACGGGATCACTAAATCGAATCCTGACTTTTGGTGAGGCAGTGTGAGGAAATTTTTGCATTTCCAGCAGTGCATTTTAGCATTCATACTGCATTTTCAGCAGGGAATGCATTTTCTACTGTTTACAGTCATCCAAAATCAATCAGCGCAGTGCTCACATTAGGCATACACACTTCTCTAGATTAATCTCATCATTGATTTCTGTGACTTCCTGTCCCAAAACCTACACTGCTGAGATCAGTCATCAAGTTTTTACATTTACAGTATATACCTCCCTCTTTGTCTTTCATACTAGCTGGGTGGTTTACTAAGACTCTGTAATATTTGGCTATTTTTTATAATCTGGTTATTTTTCTCCACCTGTCAGATATTTGACCCAAACAATGAGATTATTTCTTAATAATATTAAGAAAAATGTATATCATTATTCAATAGTAAAAACATGCATACATCGTAGTAGTGTAACACAGAATCCTTTTATAATGTAACATCAGTGTGTTGTTGTCAAAGCAGCATTCCCAAAAAACTGAAATCCTAAAGACAAAACATTTCCATTCTTGCAGATGATGGTATCATTCTAGGCCTTGTTAGTGAGGCAGCTGGCCAGTGAAGTACTGCTCTCATCAAAACATCTCTGCAGCTTTGCTTTCACATACTGTAAATAAATATCCACAGTCTCATGAGGCTTGTGCGTGTGTGTGTGTGTATGAACACTGGCAGGAGGACATGTACACAGCAGCAGGATTACCACCCCCAGACTAGGACCACCCTGACTTTAACACTTTATCCAGGAGGAAGTGGAGCTGCATCACAGGCTCACTTAGGGCCACCACCTCCTACACACACACACACACACACACACACACACACACACACACACACACACACACACACACAAGTCTATGCAAAGAGTATGAATTGTTTTGCAATGGAGTCAGGAGTTTGTGTTCTCACATACACACATATGCAAACATATACACATTTAATTTGAGCACTTCAGCTCCAACAAAACAGTGAGGATTTAAACTGCACAGCTGCTCTTGTACAAGTCCAACATGTTTGCAAATGTGTTGTTGTCAGAGTCACTATGAATGCATCATAGTTATGTTTGTAAGCGCTGTGTGTCTGCTGTGAAATACATTACTGAACCTTATGTGTGTTCTCAGCAAAATGTTATTTAGAAAATAGAAAATTCAATAAAGAAAGCAGATAGATATATGACTTACAGAGTGTCACGCATAAAGGCTATGATGAAACAGATGTGGTCTCAAGTAGAAGTGCCTTAAACTTCGAGCCTCCACCCAGCCAGCGCCACACTATTACTCGGGTAGTAGTAGTGTTATATGAGGCATATATACTTCCATATTTAGGGCCCGAGCAGGGTACCTGCGAGGACCCTATTGTTTTTTAAAGGATTCTTTATTTCTTATACTTTGTCGCACATTCAAAGACCTTATGTTCCCGCGTTCAGTGCTCTGTGCTGAGTCTCGTGGTATAGGCCACGCCCATTTCCGCCCACCTTTTTTTTTGCTACGTCGCAAAATGTCGAAAACCTACTTTTTCGAACTCCTCCCAGGCAATTTCACCGATTTGCACGAAACTTGGAACACAGCATCTGTTATTAAAAGAATTTCGATAGGCCAAACAATACTCAAGTTCTTAAATAACAACTTCCTGCAGATTTCCCTCCAAGCAGGAAGTGTTGGATATCTCCACAACGGTGAGTCCAAAGACATGAAACTTAAGATAATACTTTGACATGAGTTCCTGAGGATGTGTCCAAAAGTTTAGGTGATGACCACCAGGTGGCGCTCTTTAAAATAAAATAGTTTATATCTCCACATCGGTTGGGCGGATTGACACAAAACTTGGTATAATCATTGCCACTGCCCTCTTGAGGACATCTGACAAAGGACTTATCAATCGGCCATTAGGTGGCGCTCTGGTGCCAGTTTAATTTTATATTTGGCCCTGTGCCCACACCTTAACATTATGAACCCTCGTGACAAAAAGTTATCAAAAGAAATTTGATAGTCCATAAAACGCCGAAATTTAAAACAACAAATTCCTGCATATTGTGTTGAAAGCAGACAATCTTGCACATCTTAACAAAATACTGTCTGATTATCACGTAAATGTTCATACAGTTTTTCTCGATTGTTTACACACATTTTCTGAAAGCATGCCCCATACTCTCAGAACTCTACACACAAATCAAAAACCACACACACAATGGGCAAAACCCCTCAATTCTCCTGCAAAATGAAACTTTACATTCAAAACAATGTTATTTCTTCTCAAAATGGTATTTTGTTTTCAAATGGCACACACAAAGCATCAAATGAATAGACATTTAGAAGAACCAGTTGAACAGTGATGTGCTCAATGTAAAACACTATGATGAATGGACAACACTTCTTCTTCATTGATCATAATGACTTAGGCCTTTCTTTCAGTGTTACACTTACTACAGACAGCTCATACATGACTGTGTTGTAAAATATTTGAGAATATTGTTTTTATACTCAGGACACACAAATACGCGGTAACAAATATATTTTATCCACCTTGTGTTGGTAATCTTTCAGTTCTGCAATACAAATAGTAAAATACTGTAAATACTGTGTAGGAATACAAAGTAGGAATACATTTCCCAAATACTTGAAACATAATGTATTTTTACAGTCAACAGAACAGTCCACAGGCAATACTGTACTACTGTACTCATTGAGTACTGTATTGATATGCAGTACTGCAATTTTCTAGTGAGAGTAGATTTCTTACCTATTCTCATTACTCTCACTCCTCTGGATCTGCCTCTGCCTCTGTTTCCAATGTTGGCATCCACTGCTCCAAAGCAGAAGAGCCTTTTATGCTAAAGCTCTGATTGCTAATTGTAAAACTGTGTGACAGGTGTTTGCCCATGTGGTGAGTCAGTGTGCATAGTAGGGCAATCGACTTTAGAATTTTGAATGACAGTGTCTTCCTTGTGAAAACAAGAGATTTTCTCCATGAAAGTTGTGCCAAATGCAGAGAATTGTGTGTAGTGTTTTGAAAAAAGTGTGTTTTAGAACTGCCATTTGAGTGTAAAGCAGGAATTGTGCTTGTAGTTTAGCAGAATTGGTTCAGGGGGTCAGTGCATGAGTGACATGTTGTGGTCATTGTGTCTCAAGTACCAGTTTTTGTGTGTAAACAATCGAGAAAAACTGTAATTGTGTTCCATGGACTGATGAGGTTTTGTGTAAAATTTGGTGCAAATCGGCCAATAGGTGGCGATTTGGTCACAGTCTAATTAGTTTGAATGGAAAGTAAATGGGAAAATCTTAAGCTCCCCCATAAGGCGCAATGTTAATTTTGAGCCTAGGTTTCTGGAGGAGAGGAGATAGTACTTGTTTTATCTCTCGCTCTGCTGCCATCATTTTTCACTCTCCAGAAATAAAACATGACATCACAGATTTCAGCAATGTCTCCTGTTACTCAATATATAAATGTTTTGGTGACAACCATTACATTTCTTTCAAAACTGTTCAACTTTTTAAGCTCTTTCCGCCCTCTTACTTTTTAGCTTTCATCATTCAGCACACCCCATTAGTTAATCAGTTTTTCTCTGATCTGACTGGATTCGCTGGATTTTTTTCAAGATCTCCCAAGAGAACCTCTGATCTTGCTGGATTCTCTGGATTTTTTTCAAGATCTCCCACACAGACTCCCGAGAACAAGCACAGTAAGATGGAACTTCCACATCTGTACTGTGAACACTGTGTTTGAGCACGAATGTGACATCCTCCAGTGTTTTGAAACCATCAGGGGAGTTTGAGCCTGCCACTCTGCGGGAAGCTTGAGGGTTTGTGCGGCTACTGGATGATGATACTTTCAG
>NC_051046.1:30124312-30246812 GCF_904848185.1 Acanthopagrus latus | reverse complement strand
CAGAGAGTCTGACATCATACTAAGGCTCTTAAGGTTTTATACTGGATGGTTTCTCTTCTTGCTTCTAATCATTGTAAAGACGTTCACAAGGACAGGTGTTAGATATAGTAAGACATGCACCAGCTGATGATGTTGTATTATTGCTGATACAGAACAGAATGCATATTATCAATTTGGAGAAAGAGGGTTTGCCATGATACAGCACACTTCAGTACAGCAGGTAATGATTTTCAGCAGTGTCCCATACAAACGCAACAACAGTCAAATGGAGAGTTGGTCACTGTAATGTTGAGTTAAAGAAATTGCTGATGTGTGTGCTGTCAGTCGGTTATGTGGAGACTTTGAAATGCCACCTGATGTCCTTGAACTCACTCTGCCGCCATTTTCTCTATGTGGTCAGTCAGCAACTTGTACTGTTCTGCAAATGGGTAAAACACAGATACATTTGTTTTGAATCTGAGGACTGAAAACCGATTTCCACCTGGCATTTACATGCAATTTCTATCTCGATGCACTGAGATCAGTGTACCTTGCAGGGCTGAGACATCCACATGATAGTTTTCATCAGTTTTACCAGGATTCAGATCAAACGAATGCTGCCTTCCAGACAACTTGGAACTGAAACATTTCCAACCTCCTACGAAAAAGTACCATGGGAATGACACTCAAAGTAATCTATAATCTATAAATAATAAATAATCTGGGCACATCCACCTACCCCGACTTGTCTGACATCTTGCAACAATGCCAGCACCAATGGGAAGGGGGTTGAATGTTTTATTAGGCTACTGAACTGAAATTTCAGGTAAGTTTCCAAGTTATGTGCCATAAAATGTGCGTCTGTTAGCTTATGTGTTGTTTTTCCTCCTCTTCTTTGTTTATATATGTATAGAGGCTGCACTATGGAAGCTTCACTATGGAGGCTGAACTGCTGATGGTTCATGTGTGCACATTTGCCAAAGGAACAACATTTGGCGCTGTTCACCTGGAACACATAGATGTCAGAAATGGGAAATACAAACTTGGAAATTCTGAACTCCAACTTTGACTGGAAGGCAGTATAAGACCTATGCTAAAGCAGTACAGGGACAGACTGGTTGAAACATTTTTGAACTTTTACCCACTTTCCTTCACTTGTTTGCAGACGACAGGCCGAGAACAGCATTATTATTTACACTAGCTAGGCTTTATACGCATTTGTCTGGTCAATTTACCACTCTATAAAACATGGAAAAAATGTCATGATGTGTAAAGTGAGTCTTTGAGAATTTATAGGATGTCTGGGTATGAGTATCCATTCTAGTAGGTAAATTACACATAAGCTCATTACAAGCAGGCCATTGCCTGGAGATGGCAAACATTTTCAGATTGCAGCAAATTTGCCTGCCTTTACCAGTAGGATGCAGCACTGATGTATATTCAAGGGGTGTAAAGATTCACTGATGTGAATATGAAATCACTTTTTAACATTAGACATGCAAATACATTGAGTACATCTTATTGCAATGTCAATCCCTGTTGGTAGTGCCCCCCCGGCACAAAAATACCCCAGACCACAAAAAACGGCTCAGGACAGCTAGAGGAATGTGACAAAGAGTTAGAGGTCTATACCTGCCCTCCAAACTTCTCTTCTCAGATCTCAACAGATCATCTGTAGGACAAACTGGAACAAGTTTGCTCTACAGACATCCCACCTTGCGAACCACAGGACTCAAGGGATCTGCTGCCAGTGTCATGATGCCAAGCACAACAGGATGCCCCCAGAAGTCTTGTGTCTCTCTAAGGGTCAGAGCCAAGTCTGACCCAATGTGGGGCTTTAATGGATTGGATATGTTCCATCATGTCACCAGGATATTTGATCATATTTGGATCTGAGGAATTTGGAGGCCAGGTTGACCTCTTGACCCTTTTTGTCACTTCCTCTGGCTGATCCTGAGCACTTTTTGCGGTGCAGCAGGGGATTGCTGTAGCCAAGAGTTAGTATATTTGGTCTGCAATGGGGTTCTGCAAAACTACCATTTCACCTGCCAGTGCTTTTAATGTTGTGGCTGATTAATTAATAAAGAAGTGACTTGACAGTGATTGAACAGGTCCCCTTGGTGGAGAACCTGCAGCTTGACAAACATAAGTGAGTTAGTGAGCTTGCTTGTCATTGTGATCTATGACTTAATTCAACTGTGTGTTTTACATCTAATAATTACAAATTAGTAAACAAGCTAAATAAGGTTAAATTTATCCTTCAGTGTTTTACCTTCATTCAGGTTCCCAATGATTGCCTGCTTCTTGAGGAAGTCATTACAGAGCTTCCTGCTGAGCCCAAACGCCAGCATGTTATGAGTGAATGTCCTGAAAACACACATAGTATCAATCTCATCTCAGTACAAATGGAAATTATTGCAAACACAATAGATGCTGTTTAGTATTTACAAAAGAATGAAAACTTTGGTTGTTATTCTAAGTGCATATTGAATCCAGTGTGATTCTCCTTCATTTACTATCTAGTCAGTGGTTGTTTTAAAGCTGAATCATCTACTTTGAAGACACGATCACACCATTCTTCTAACATCTTCCTTTCTTCTAACATGGCACATATAAATCTGCATAGAGCACTCCGTCACAAACTGAGTGACCATGTATGAAGGAGGCTAGTTAGACAGACCAACAAGACACCCATGACTACTTGGAAGCAGTTAGAAGCTTTAGCAGCTGAGATGGGAGAGACAACAATTGTTGCCCAGGTTCTTCACCAGTCAAAGCTTTATGGGAGAGTGGGAAAGAGAAAGCCATTGTTGAGGAAAGCTCATTAAACATGTGGGAGGCTCCAAGGTCAACTGGAAGATGGTTCTTTGGTCCGATGAGACCAAAATGGAGCTTTTTAGCCATGAGACTAGAGGCTATGTTTGGTGGACATGGCACATCAGCACAAACACACATCCCCACCTTGAAGCATGGTGGTAGCATCATGCTGTGGGGATGCTTGGTGGTGAGAGGTGCATCTAATAATTACCATCTTGAAGGGGATGAGTACTTCTATACTTATTTTACATTGTATAGTTTTAATTAATTTACTTTACTTTGTAGAAATCTGTTTTCACCTTTGCATTAAAGAGTTGTTTTTTGTTTTGTGCATTTTTTGCATATTGACCATGTTTCCATTTATAAAAGTGAAAAAAAGAGGAAAACAATTAAGGTGGTGAATACTTTTTATAGGCACTGTATAGGATATGATGTTGCTGTTATTGAGACCAGTAACACTTAACCACAAGGAAGTCGCTTTGCTGAATCTCCCCATATCTCCAAACCAAAGCCTCCTTTATTCAATGGAATTAGTTCAAAGACAATACTGTGGTGGCTTCCTCACCCCAGTTGACCAAAGGCAATGTTCTCATCAATTTTGGAGCTGTCGTCCCTCTCCTCCTGGGTCATATGACACCACTTCTCCCTGTAGCACAGAGACAGTCAGAGTCAGTCTTTAATTCCATACTCTTCTCTAAACAAACAGGTTAGGGCTGGGTGTCAAACAACATTGCCCTTTTAACGTGATGCTGTCTTTTTGTAGTGATGCTACAGACAGCACTGGTCTCCACATAAATATTGTACAATATTATCTCTTTAACTTTGCACTAATTTGGGAACTTTTTGGGGTTAAAAACATGGCTATATTCCACGATGACATCCATCCCTGTGCCTGGTCATTGTGTAAAGGGATGCAAAAAGAGACACACATTAAAGACAATAAACAATATCAAAGGGCACATTAACCAGCCAGCAGCAAAACAATAAAAACAACAAATGATTCATTCACAAGAATCATTTTCATTAACAAGCAGATGAGAATGAGTGCAGATTTGCACTGTAAAACACATTTTTAGTAACCCTGAACACCACTGAAGTCACGTGGATTGTCAAAATAAACTGGGTAAAGACAGGATGAGCACTGATGACAGGCAGGATGTGACAAGTGATTTTTATGTGTGTCCTGAAAGGTAACAAATATACAGATTAAATATAGTGGTCTTATTGATGCTAGGTGATCATTTGATCAAAAACCTTAATGCACAGCTTGCCAACCTATACAATGGGTTGCTACTTCCAACTTGCTACTTCATGTTAGATACTGCAGGTCAGTGACAACAAATGCTATGAAAACACAGTAAAAAAAAAAACCCACATATTCTTGCAATCATGAAGTAAGAAGACAGTAATTACTATTACTATTATCGCTCTCTGTGAATCGCCTTTAAAATTAACTAGCCCAATCCATAGTAAGGGTGTCAAGATTCTCCATAATTTAATCTGACTTTTGATTTAAAATGTTGTTTGACATGCATCTGGATTTGTAAAGATGCCCTGACTGTAATTCAAATATATTTTTAACCAGTCAGTTAATCGTCTTTGTGCTCAAGGGTACAGCAGCAGACAACTGGTACGCTGGCTGTGTCATCTTTTTATTCCATCTGCATTCTTTACATTAACTTTCTGTCTAGAATACTTGCCAGAATTCTCTTCAAAAACCCTTGAGGCTTATTTAATACTTAAACTGCACTAATCATTAGTTACACACAAAAGATGGGTCAAATAACATAATGTATAATGTGAAAGGGCTCATGGATGGTGGTGAAAAATTGCCGCAGAAACTCTGGTCTGGTAATTGAATGGTGATAAAATGACTTATCGTGTGGCTCCTCTAGACAATTTCAATTAACCAAATGGCTCAAATTCTGACAGTGAGATAAGTAATTTTGCGGGATAGTGACACTAAAAAAAGTACCCATGGTTTTACTGATGTCTTTCAAATTGTTAACTTATGGAAAAATGTATTTTTGGGCCCCTGTGCATCACATGATGATGTAATTACATGGTTTGGCCACTATGAAAACTGGCTTTTTTATTAAAAACAATAGAAAATGATCTCCAGCACTGGATGAATCTACCACTCTCTCTATTAGGATGAATAGCCACAGTCAAAATGAAAATACTCTCCACATCAATTACTTTTTCTCAATGCTACCCATCATACCGACAGACAATTGGTTCAAATCTATCGACTCTATCACTACTCATTTCTATTGAAAAAATAAAAAAGCAAAAATTAAACTATCCACTTTACAAAGAAGCAAATCCCAAGGTGGACTGGATGCACCAAACTTTTGTTACCTCGAAAATGAAACACAATATACTGCAAAATGGATCCACCAAACCGACCACAACACCTCATGGTCAGACCTAGAACAGCACTATTGCCAAAACATCACACTCTCTGACATACCTTTCTTAAACACAACCAAACGAGATCCCTGCTTCATAAACACAGTAATCTCCACAACTCTGACAGCCTGGTGGAAAGTCATCAAGATCTTCAAATCCACTCCAGCACCATGTAAATACACACCAACCACAACCCTGACTTTCAACTCCTCAACAATCCTCTTCATTATCACACATGGGCACAAAAAAGTATCACACATCTTCGCCATCTTTTTAACAATAACCAGTTTATAGAGTTTAAGAACCTCATGCAGAACCACGGGATTGAGACATAAATTTTTTAATTTCTCACAATTTAAATCCATACTCAAATTAAACATGAACAAAAACGACTACCAACTTGAACCCTATTAACTAACTGACAACATAATTCTATTTAGAAATTTAAATAAACTAACCACCAAACTCTACAAACTAATATTAGCTTCAGATGATTCAATAACACTCCCAATAGCCCACTGGGACGCTGATTTGAACATCTCCCCCACATCATATTTTTGGACAGATATAAATAAAAATATATTTGCCATGACATCCAATACAAACCTTCAGTTAATCCAGTACAAACCATCCACTGGACACATATCACACATATAAAATGTACAAAATGGGACTAGTAACCACAGACATTTGCTCACAATGCACATCAGGAACAGATAATTACTTTCACGCACTCTGGGCTTGCCAACCGGTTCACTCTTTCTGGAACTCTGTCACAAAATACCTCTCCACCATACTGGACTGCAGAATCCCTTCATCCCCACAGCTATGCCTACTAGGAGACACTTAAACAATCAACATACCAAATAAATACAAGAACAGCTTGCTCATTTCTCTGTCACTAAAAGAATAATTCTCCTAAATTAGAAATCATAACACTCCTTTCACTGCCGTCTTGCCTGTCTCCTGGTGGAGCTCCCGACTGGGCTACTTGGGGCCGGGTGGGGGGCCCCCTCACTTGCCTCCCTGACCCCCAGGTGCGGCCTCACCCCTCATTGCAATATATCATGAGCATGGTAATACTGCACACACCACAGCAACTCCAGTGTTCTCGCTCTAGAGGGCATGTTCCATATCTTATCAAGTTTATTGGCAGCAGCAACAGGCAACGGATTCCAGCAAAAAAAAAAAAAAAAACATAAACCCACAATACCTGTCCAAAATCAAATGGCAGACAGACAAAATGAATAACTAGCTGCTGAATAAACTTTTAAGTAAAGAGCCAAAACAGAGCTTAAAACTAAACAAATTTTCAATTCCTGTTTATCAGGTGGACACAGTACTCTAAATGAATGCTAATATTACTTTTTTAGTCAGTATGCTAGGACCCAGGTGAGCAGTTTTCACTGGACTGAATAGGTGCCAGTGAAATATATGTAGCTGTGTTGACTGTTTTACAAAGAATATCATTGACTTTTTTGGCTGAACAATACATCTGATTCATTTGCTCTGTTTTCAATATTGCAACATCACATCATATCACCTATAACTTGGGTTTCCAATGGAAGATCTGCAACTCCTACAGGGTCCACTGAGTTACTGCAGATGAGCAAGCTAACCCACAGCACCTACCCATAACAATGAACTAGTTAGCTATTAGCTAACTCAGACTGGTTTCATTACCAGGTCATCAAAATTGATGTTTTGTCATGTCCCATGCTTCCTGTCATGTCACACAAATGCGTCTGTATGAGATACCAATGGGCTTGACAAAGTGGCTTTGGTTTTTGATAACCTGGGATTAGAACTTGTGGCTAACTACAAATTATTGTCATATATTGGCCAGTTAGTTACACATTGTATACAATATATCTTGACCTTGCTTCATATCTCAATCAACTAAGAGGTCCTTGGCTGGAAAAATGTTTTAAAAAAACAAAAACAAAAACAAAACACAAAAACAGATCTATGATATGCACTTTGTAAGGTATTGTCAGGAATAAAAAGAACACATCGGCAAAATTCAAACTGAATAAAAATGCAGTGTTGTAGATTAGCAGTTGCTGTGTTCAATTGTTAAGCTGGATATGTCTACTTAAAGCATGTACAGCATACATGCTTTAAGTAGACATAGACTACATGAAACAGAGACTTCAGATGGAGGGAGAGAAAAATATAAATCACATACAGGTAGATCAAAGGTGAAAACATGCAGTGAGCTGTGAGTAGATGTGGAACACCTTGAGACTGCAACAATCTACTGCCTCTGTCTCCTGCTTCAGATATAGATATTATACACATTCTCACTGCATGGTTGGTACATTTTAAAAGCTAAAAATTGATTAATCAACTGTAATTTACACAAAAGAACATAAAGCATAATCAAGTTAGCGGATTATTACTTCTGTTTCCTGATTCTGTCCACAAAATTCTGAAGTAATGATCTGAATGATGATTCTGAGTTTTATTTTTTAATATTTTAATACTCTGATTTCTTTCCAATAAATTTATTCAAACCTAGGATGACGGCTCCGCTCAACCTCACTAAACAGACCAGTGAAAAAACGAGATACTAGAACACAGCCTCTGAGACTGACGGAAGCCTGCTTGAAGACAGAATACAGTACAGAAAGGACTTATTTTGACTAACAATGAAGACAAATATAGATGGAGTTCTACTGTAACATTTTTTTTGTTTTTTGTGAAAAAAAAAACAGGTGTAAAAATATATGAGTTTATTTTGTTAACTTATTAGACTAAGGGCTCGCCCAGACGTACCAAAACAATCTTTTTTTCCTTCGTGTTCCTCAGTATCGTTCAAAGAATATTTGCATCCATACAGATCCACTGAAAACGACTAAAAACGCTGTAGTTCATATTCCATGCCTATAGATGGCACTTGAAATTCACCAAAAATGGAGAAGAAGAGACGGCGCATGCGCATACAGTTTGCGCACTGTAAACAAACAGACAGTAGATGGAGAAACCGAACACAACAAGAAGAAGACGAACATGGCTAGTGCAAGGAATCTCAAAACTCAAAACTGAAACTAGGGGGGCTATCAAATTATCACATCTGTAGTACAAAGTAGTATAATGAGACAGGATGCATTGTGGCTAGCTGATTGGCATGCTAACCTTAGTTCACACTAAGTGTTGACAATAAGTTCATTTTGTGAATATTTTACACTTGAAATCTGGTCAGAGCTTAATGACAACCTAATTAACTAAATTTTGAATATTTTAGACACACACACCACAAACATCATCAGCTCATAAAACCTAAAACTCAAAGAGCTGCCAAAAAATTCTAAGTACAGCTCTTTGTGTTCAGACTGTCAGAAAAAAAACAAAAAACAAAAAACAAATATCTAGCTTGAAATCTAGCTCATTTCCAATTTGTTCATTAGACCAAAACGACCACTATGCTCGAGCCCCATTACAGTCCCAGATACAGTTTCAGGAAGTGATGCAATTTCCTTTATTTTCCTTTTCACCTTGATGAATCTTTGCTTTTTCCTTCAGTCAGACTGCTTTAAAATATTTTAGGGATGCATACAAACAGATGACAGACCTCTCATGTTTCTCTTCATCCTGCGTTCCCCTGCCCGGCAGCAAGGGACAAGGAGACAAAGCTTTGAAGTCAACATGCAGAAGGAAGGGGAAGAAGAACAGCTTGTAAACGAGAGGAGAGGAGAGGAGAGGAGAGGAGAGGAGAGGAGAGGTTTTAACAGATCAAAAGAAAAAAACCTGCCTCAGACCCTGAAACCAGGTCTTTAGCAATTCCAACAAATTGCCCAGACAAGGACACTGAACAAATAAATGTGCCAATATCTCAGCCTGTGGACAAAAAACTCAATCTCAGTCCATCTCGACTCCTCCTGCCAGAGACTGCACATTTAAGGTCATGATGCTTATGTGACATAATGCTTTTTTCCAACAGCCTGAAACTTGTCCAGGTGAGGAGTTATGAATGACAACAGCTGACCCTCTCCCTCCTGCCACAGCTGGGGTGATGAACAGAGAAGGGTGGCTGTATTTGCACTCCTCACAGCACTGATCACACAGCATGCGATCTTCAGCAGTCTCTCTAAGGTGTTGTGGTAGGGCAGCACAGACTTCCTCCACCACTCTATCTGATAAGCCTGATAGGGGTGATGTTGTTGTTGTTTCTAAAATTGTCCAGAGACGTTGCCGTCATCTTCATTAGATGGCTCAGTTTGGTACAACCAGCTCCTCTCAGATTGGCCAGCAGGCTGGCAGTGAGCAGAGTTCAAGTTCTGCTAAAGCTGTTGAAGAACAGAGGTTCTTCAAACAGCCACAACCCCAGAGTCTCTGCTGTGTCATGCTTGATTTTAAACGTCTGCCAAGCCTGCAGAACAGAGGTGTAGAAAGGCAGCAATCCACTTAGGTCCACATTCTCGGGTTGTGTTTGTTCACCTTCAATCCCTCTTTCCCCTATTTAAGTCCTCCAGGTAGACCTTGCATTGCCTGATGACGTGTCCAACCCACAAAGCTTCGCTTTTTGCTAGGGATCGACCAATTATCGGTCGGGCCGATTATCAGCGCCGATATCCGGCATTTCAACGCATATCGGCATCAGCCTTTTTTTTTTAATCCAACGGCCGATAAGAGATCGATTTAAAACTGGGTTATTTTGGCTGTGATGCAGCCAAGCCTCTCTGTCTGCTGCCCCTACTCTGTCTCCAGCATTGTCCCACCCACAGCACCATCTGATTGGTTACAGGCAGAGCGCGTAACAGCCAATCAGTAGTGAAAGCTGTGCATGCACAGTGCTCACACACACAGCGGAGAGGGAAAAAAGTTTAGCCACCACATAAAACTGGATTCATAGCCGGGCGCTGTTCCTGGGGGCTTGGTTCCGAAGGTAAGCTAAGGCAGCAGACTCTCCCGAAGTTGTAATAAACATCCCAGTCCTCTCAACATTACTGTGAGCCCGTTAACGTTATATAAAAATAAGCGGCAGCTCTGCTCACTCGCAGTCCCTCCAGACGAGCCTGTTAATCACTCGCTAATATCAATATGGAAATAGTTCATGTGTGTGAGTGAGAGAGTAAAAACCTAATAAACTCAATTCAGTCCAGTTTTATTGCAGGGAAGCATGCTGAGGTGAAGGCTGATTAGCTTTTAGCGTAACATTAACCCACCGGTCCGTTTCTCCTTTTCTGGCTGTAGATGCTCAGCAGACTGTAGAAACTGTACAACTCATGACTACTATCATTACTGTGAGGCCCAATACGTCAGCGGCAGCCGTCTGTTCCTGTGATAAACACTGATTATTAAAGTGAAGATGCAGTAGGCTATTTAGTGTTTTTAACAGTTTAATCACTTGAAACAAGGTTGCAGATAATATTGATAGGGAAATAGTGATTAAAGTAAGAAGTGTGTGTGTGTGTGTGTGTGTGTGTGTGTGTGTGTGTGTGTGTGTGAGTGAGTGAGTGAGTGAGTGAGTGAGTGAGAGAGAGAGAGAGAGAGAGTACGTTGAGGGGATGGCTAGAGAATAGCGTGTGTGTGTGTGTGTGTGTGTGTGTGTGTAAGCCACATGAGAAGCTGCAGAACCCTTATTGCAGATGGATAGTCTTAAGTCTATGTGTAAAAACACTCAAAGTTAAGTCTTGGAGTTTGTATTATTCAAAATGTTGACACCAATATTTTCCCTTTTACTGCAAATGAATATTGGCTCCAAATATCCGTTATCGGCCTCCTTGACTGCTAATAATCGGTATTGGCATCGGCCCTGAAAAAAACATATCGGTCTATCTCTACTTTTTGCCCAATTCACCCATGCAGATGATTCCTTTTCATACAGGGACAGTGTGTCCTTCAAACCCAAAACATCCCCCTGATTGGAGACAAAAATATTTACATCATCTGCATAGGCAGACAGGGTAGGAAAACCACGTTCAGATTTGAAAGTACCAGTCAGTGAGAAGCCACTGAGTTGATCTCTCAGCCTGCACAATGAAGGTTTGATGGCTAAGCTGTACAGCTGGCAAGAGATAGGACAACCCTGTCTGATCCCATGCTTTACAGGGATTGGCCGACTCAGCCCTGCCCCCACCTTCACCATACACTGTGCATCCCTATACAACAAACTCACCCAAGCCAAAAAACATCATCAATACCAAACATCTTAAGTGCAGAAAACAAATAAGAGTGATCACCCTGTCGAACACTTTCTCCTGGTCCAAAGAGACAATGCTAACGCTGATATTATCACCGTTATACACATCAATTATGTCAGGAAAAAGGAAAATGTTGTCCATGATTGTCCTTTCGGGTATACAGTAACATTGATCAGGATGTACAATTATTTCCAGGCTGTCCTTGAGTCTGTTTGATAAGGCTCTGGAAAGCACCTCGTAGTCTGTACAACGGGTGGCCACTGGCCTCCAGTTTTTAAGTAAGGCCAGGTCTCCTTTCTTTGGTAGCAGGGAAAGCATTGCATGCTGACAGGAAACAGGCAGAGATTCCGTTCAAAAAATCTCAGTAAAACACTGTGCAGATCAGGTCCAGGAATGTTCCAAAAGTGTTTAAAAAGTCAGTGGAAAGACCATCAATCCCCACTGCCCGTCCTGATGCCATCTGGTTGACAGCAACTGTAAGTTCCTCTAAAGTCAAACTCAAAGTCAAGCGCAGCTTTCTCTCCCTCACTGGGCTGTGGATGCCCCTCTAGGAGCTCCTCATGGCCTTCCATGCTGTATTGCTCTTCCCCACAGTACAGAAGTGCATTGCATGGCTCCTCATCTCATCTGGACCGGTGGTCAGTCTGCCTCCTGGCAGCTCAAGGCAGGTCATCTGTTTCCTCTGTGCCACTGACCTCTCCAGGTCGAAAAAGAAGGAGGTTGGGGCATCCATGTCCTTCAACTGACAGAGCCCCCTTCACTCTCTCCTGCACGAAGGAGCTCAACGCCAACCTCTTCTCCTTCAGCAGATGACCTTTAGTTGGATCTGAAACTCCTCTTCCATGCTCTTTATGCTCGCTTCGAGTTCCTGAATTGTTGCTTTGATCTTAGCAGTTGAATGGGAGGTGCACTGCTGACAATAGACAAATCTGTGCCTTACCAACCTCCCACTATAGCTTCAGAGAACTGAAGTTTGCTTTCTGAAGTTTCCATCTTTGCCACAAGCAGTGAAAGTGCTGGCAAAATGTGGTGTCCTGCAGGAGCTTGTTGTTAAAGAGCAAGTAGGACTTAACCCTTTCGAGATGTTCAAATGAACAAAATGGTGGTCAGTGAAACCTACTGGGTTCATGTGGCAGTGAATTAGTCTGGAGCTTAGGTTTTGGGAAATGTTGATCCTATCTAGTCATGCAGCACTGACCCTGTTGTTACTGACCCTCACCCATGTGTATTGACTGGACTGTGGATATTTTACCCTCCATGTGTCTAACAGATTCAGATGTGTGATGACGTCATTAAGGCTTTGAGCGGATGGCCCTTCACTACTTCAGTATAGGATAAAACTGTTGCACTAGCTGTTGTAAACCAGACAGCTACTCCTGCACCAAAGTTGGTGCCATGACTGAGGACACATGGACCCTCTTGGCGCATGGAGCCCTCTTTTGTCTGTCTCTCCCCACATTGATGTTTAAAGACCCTACATTTAAGACACTGCATGTAGAAGCTTGAAAAAAGAAACAGACAGGAAAAAGCTATCAGAGAAAAGTGAAGAGGGGAACCCAGCATGTGATGCACGATCTCGTCTTACTTTCTGATCCTTCTTCTGACAGTTTTGCCTTCTGGTGCTTACCTCAAAGTTGTTAAATGCTTTTTGAGGCAAAAGCGTTTAAAGGTCTAATCCAGAAACTGATTTACTTCTTCCAGAGGTACTTCCTCCATGTCATCTGTTTCCCTGACACCTGGCTGCTTAACACACCCAGTCCTCCAGTGATCTCACTGTTGTGTGTGTCTGCAACACTTGTGGATGCTTCTCCCTCAACCTGTTCTACCTGTGCTTAAGCAGCTGCGCACTGACACTCGAAAAACCACTGATTAGTCGGTCAACATGCAGTAAAAGTATCAAAAAGCATACCTGATCATGCATGCATTAAAGGTGAAAATCTGATAAACAGGGACAGCAAACAATTCAAAGCTCCATGCCACTCATCCACCACCACCAATGCCTCGCGCTCACCGGAAATGAGGAGAGAAGAGGAGAGGAGAGGAGAGGAGAGGAGAGGAGAGGAGAAGAGAAGAGAAGAGAGGAGGTGTGGGGCATCAGGAGATTTTCAGCAGCAGTATTTTAGGCTGAAGCCAACTCAACAGCTCTGTATGATTTGACCTTAGATAAGGATATTGGTCTTTACAAAAGCCAGTAGTACATTGCTACACAATCCTCAACCTTTCTTTGAACTTCAAGAAGGGATACACATCTAAATTTTCCCCACAATCCAAACTATTTTGTAATATACTATGTTATGTAACTGAATGGTTTTATTCATCTGTGTAGATTCCATGCACACTCACCTTGTGGTTGGTGATCTTTTCTTCCGTTCACAATGAACAGCATCAAAAAATGCAGCATTCCAAAATCTTAGTGTATGCCTGACAGAGAGAAGGGATCATATTTAATAGGTTTCCTGCCAGAACTACTTCACTTCATATTTGGATTAAAAGGAGATAAACTGATCATGCTGCAGTGGCCTGAAAGGTCTACATGGACAGTTTTTAGTTTTTTTTATTTTTAACTGGCACTGTGTAGGACTTTCCTCTAGATTCACATAAATCAAATCCATCTCAATCATCCCCTATGAGTGGCAGTGTCTATAGAGCCTGCCCTACACCTTTATTTAATTATTGTCTTAGGATTTTGCTGCATAAAATATTTCACAATTAGCAATTGCAATGTGTGATGTGAGGGCAGGACTCTACAGAAATAGGGCTGAGCCACACACACAGGCAGAGCAGAGAGGCCAACAGTGGACAGAATGAAGCATGCGCTTCACAAAATGCAGCTATGCGACACCTTCTAACAGATTTGTCAGGCAGTGTGTTTGATTGTGCTTTAGAACATTACTGCCGTGAAACTTTCAGATAATACTGTTTTATTTCTGAATAATTGCTTTATTTCACTTAAGTCACTCCTCCACTTCATTGACTCCAGCTCACTTGACCACCGCTGCTCTCTCTCTTTGGCCTGTTGAGCTGGGGAGGGGGGAGCTAACGTTGAATGCTGTGTTTACAAATAGCAACCTACAAATCCTGCATAGTATGCCTTTAAGGACGATATGTGTTGAATTTCCACAGCTCCTGTATCTGCCATTTGTGGCCAGAGTTCCTTAACTTACCAGATGGGCTGCTGTTTCAGGTGGGTGTACAGGTACACCTTTTCTTTTTTTCTCTCTGGAGCCTCAGACACTGGGGTGGAAGAAAAAACATGGCAAGCACTCGCACAACTATCTAAATATATCTAATATCTAAATCAGAATTACTGAAAATTCACAGAGTAGTGGAGCAGAGGAAAAGAAATTACTTTTTGTACAGCTGATTACACTGTAGTAGTTAAAGTAATCTTTGGTGCACTATACCTGGTGATATGGGCTTTGTCTCAACTGAGCTTTCCCCCTCTCTAGAAATGAGAATGCAGGAGAGTAAGGAATAAAGACTAACATAGGAATTCAAATAATTCAAAGGAAAAGCATTCGCTCACTCTGTCTTTGGAGCCTTCGAGCTCCTCAGCTTGCTTTCCAGGCCTCCAAAGAAGCCTTTGACGTCAGTCTTGGATGTGTTTTTAAGGATGCGCTCGGCCGCATCCTTCTTCCCAGTCAGCCAGGAGTTGGCTTTGTTGAGGTATAAATCTAAGCCAGCTGGAGGACCACCATGATCCAGCAGCTCTGAGGGAGATGGCTGTGATTTCCCTTAAAGAGAGGCAGCAGAGAGTTTCAAAGCCCCACAAGGCAAATTTCTTTAAAGCTAAATGTGTCCTGTATGCCATGAAGCATGACAGACTGGTGAGGCCGATAGACAAAGCACAGATTACAAATTATACAGCTGACAGAAACCTTGCTCTGGAGCCTCTGAGTCAAGGTTAATCTCATCTAGGTGTTCAAACAGTCAGACACCATGAGGCAGTGGCGTAAGTATCAGTGATGCAACCGGTGCAGCTGCACCGGGGCCCAGACACTGTCAGGGGCCCATGAAGGAAGGAAAAAACAAAACAGCTGTCCAGAATTGCCACAGTGTTAACCTAACTGTGTCCATCAGTCCATTATTGATCAGCCCACCTGGAAAAAATCCCAGTTCTCCTGATGCCTGCCCACCCCATGCAATAGCAGTTCTCTCTAGTGGCTGCGCATGTGTGTGCCTGCGTGCAGTGCGCACGAGTATGCACTTGTGTTTAGGGTGGCGATGGGGGGCACAAAAAAATATTTGCACCGGGGCCTATCACCATGATGTAACACTACTGCCATGAGGCATAAAGAAAATAGAATTATCGGCTTACGGCTGTATGCCTCCCCGTGCAAGTCAAGTTGCAGTTTACATCCATTTTGTCCAAATCATACAAAATAGACTTTGAAGGAGTTTACACAAATGTATTAAATGTAGTTCTTGGTGAACAAAGTTATTACTGTACTGACCAGTGAATCATTTCCAGTGAAAAACACATCACTTTGTGACTATTTTTTACAGAGAGGTACAGAGGACTGATTCATCAAAGGTTTGACAACAATCACCTGAAGCGTAAAATAAGAAAGACCACTGAACTTGTGTGGGAGGTTTGTGTGTAGGTCATTGTGAGAAAAAAAGAACTGTCAGAATCACTGTATGTGTGCATGTTTGGTCAATAAAGCTAATTCTGATAGAACATGAAGAAGTGATAAATAGTAAAACATGCTGCAATAGATTCAAGAATCAAGACTATAGTGTAAATAGTGCACCATTACTTACTGTGTTTATGCAAATATAGACAAGACCTGACTGTACAGTGCATCAACCACAGTGGTACACTATCACTCATAACTTCTTGAGTGCTTATATGAGCACAAACAGTACCATCATGCAGTTCTCAATGTCACAGCGTGTTTGCGTTGTTGGGTCAAGAGAAGCCAAAGGGCAATCCCTGTTACACACTCTGAATCAGCACAATGCTGCGTTTATGTCAAAACAGGAGTGACAAACATAATGTATATGTGAAGAGAAGATTTAATAATACCTTACCAATGTAGTAGTATGTGAAGCACATAGTCATGAGGTGCTTGGCTGGGCTGTAGTCATCCATTTGGTAACATCTGTGGACACACTATTTCTTTAGAGATGATTGCATCATGAGATATAACTTACTGAAGCCATTTCACTAAAAAGATAAATAAATAAATAAAGCATGCATTTGTGATCTAATGTTAAAGGTTACATCTTCAGTTGGAACTGCAGGCTGTGTGCCACAGACAAGATCAAATCTGACAATATTGAGAGATTTTTGCCTTTTCATGGGACTTTCTGATAACTTTTTATATTGTCACCAGCAGTATCATTAACAGTCAGCTAGCATTGTTCTCCGACAAAATTAAACACATAAAGACTCACTCAAACAGCACAACAGCAAAAGACTGCACCAGTCTGTAGAAGGTGGCTTCACTCACACATTTAGAGTGGCAGCGCTGTGAATACAATATGACAAAGGTTTAGAGGCTTATCAGGTAAAGGTATAAAGACAAAATATGAGCAACCATCAGCTATATTGCACAAATATACTTCATAGATACTTATTCAATCAGATATTTTGGTTTAACCTTCTGTATTCAAGTTTGTGTTTTTGCACTACAATGTGTGACATTCACTGAAAAAATGAATCAAGTAATCAAAAATTAAATATGTATTCAGGTAGAACAATAAAATTAAGTGATCTTGTTTACAACCTCACAGCCATTTGTGAATACAGCAATACTGTATCTTAAGATTTTGGGGATTTGGACTAAACTCTTAAAACAGTAACGCAGAAGTGACCTATGTTGGCTCTCTCACAGTGTGCTTCAGGGGCCATCAAGAACCAGTATCTTTGGCCAATGCAGTTGGAATATAAGAGACTTTTTTTTTTTTTTCACTAAAAGGTTCCCTTATTTTGTCTGACTAGTTACCATTTCATCATTTCCCCATATTCACCTGTGCGCTGACGTATTTGGCAAACCACTCTCTGCCTTTGCCATTCTCTCCACTGCACTGCTCTCCAAAACGAGCC
This sequence comes from Acanthopagrus latus, assembly GCF_904848185.1. Lineage (NCBI taxonomy): Eukaryota > Metazoa > Chordata > Actinopteri > Spariformes > Sparidae > Acanthopagrus > Acanthopagrus latus. The sequence continues at coordinate 30,229,406 of NC_051046.1, read as the reverse complement.
TTCTCCTCATGGTCAAAGTCCTCCCTGTGAAATCATGGTCCAAAAATGTGTTAATTTAGAGGCCATGCAAAAACACAGTCTCTTAACAGCTGGATTTAATCACTTAACGGTTTATCAGATTGATGATTTGCAAATTTGAAAAGTAAAGTGTGTTAAACCAACACAGGAAATTTCAGTATTTGACAGCTTTGCATGGACATTACATTTACATTTAGCAGACATTAAGTCTATGAAAAAAGATTATATATCAAACATTCATGATTGAGCTGTTTATAAAGTTTATATTCATAAGAAATTGACAATAAAATGTAAGACAGATCTATACTCAAGGTTTAGACCAAATCCAAAAATGGGGATGTAGATTCCTCACGGCACACATAAGACAGAGGGTTATGAGAACTCCCTACCGCTTCAAGGTATTATGGACCTTTTCTTTATAAGCACTAGTGACTTGCCCGTAGGAAGCATGTATTCCTGTAGGAAAGTGGGAGGTTAAATAGCTTTTTCATGGATGGCCAAATGAGGTTGTGTTTGAAGGTGGGAAGTCAGGGATATAATTGGCTGTTTTTGATTATACCATTATATTTCACCTTAAACACTATTTACCTTGCCTTGTTTGGTGTCATTATTTTCAGCACAACCTCACATGTGTGACTGTACAGTTATTTTTTCATTTTGACATACTATATTAACACTATGGACCTAAAAATCACAAAATAACATAAAATCAGAGAAGGAAAAAGTTAATTTTTTTACTGTGAAAACCACAAATATATTTAATGAACCAACTGCATTAGTTATAATGCAAATATAAATTGTTGTTTACTAAATTTGTGCATAAGTTTTTGAAATATACAAAATCATATGTAACTATTTACATTTAAATGCAGGCAATGCTCAGGGCTCTTCCGCTCATTCCTGCCTGTTCCACATTCAGCAGTCTCCTCCTTGTTTTGACTCACAACACAAAAGAACGACTACACTAAACACACTACACTAATCACTATATAACATACTAACTATATACTCAAATACACAAATACGTTATATGCAACAAATCTCTCAACTCTCAAAACTTGCCATCTCTGTCACTGTCTGCATCACCGCCAGTGTTTCGGATTAACACGGGTCCATGTTAACTGGCGACCGTCAGCCGAATGCATCTGTGGTCACCGTAACTACAACAGATGTTGAAAACGGGAAGAGAAGACGAAGCTGTCCTCAGATCTGCCTCTTTGTTCAGGTTTTCTCTGGTCAAAACATACCTGATACGTGTTCGGGCTGCAGTTCGATTAAATGTTTCTACAGTCGCTGTATCAGAGTTGCTGATTGTTACAGAAGACAGGAAAATGGAGAGTTGCTCTTCCTGTGAATGTGTATCTGTAATTAACCTTTATTAAAAACGCATACTCGTGTCTTCTCCCTGTTTGAGTAAACATGCATCACATAGGGGAACTATGGAACAATTATGGGACTTGAAGTCACATTCACCGAGGGAAACACCAGCGCGGTAATCAATCCAATATGCAATATCCAATTTCTTAAGGTATTTCGTGGGCTTGAGCGATTGGCTCTGGCGCGCACTAGGGCTGAAATATATATCGTTATCATATCTATATCTAGATATGAACATTCAAGATATTAATATCGAGACAGAAATGATATAAACGATATAGATTTCCCCGCTCGCCCTGCATGTACAGCTCTGGCAGTCACAAGAAACGTCATTTTTACGATTGCTCTTGAATGCACCGCTAAGGCCAGCCAACTAAACCTCATTTCATGCTTGCTGTGGATCGACAGCTGAAGCCAACTAATGACAAACATGAGGGCGGGAGTGAGGGAGACGGAGACATACACACACACACACACACACACACACAGTGTTGCCAATTTGGCAACTTTCTCGCTAGATTTAGCGACTTTTCAGACCCTCTTAGCGACTTTATTTCTAAAAAGCGACTAGTGACAAATTTAGCGACTTATTCAGATCATTAGGGGAAAGACGAGAAATATATTATATTGTAATTCTCCTGCTGCCCAGAGTCATCGCAGTCCAAGGCTCCTCTGCAGCAGCGCCGGGGTCTCTCCCCTCCCGAGCGGCTGTGCAGGCGGCAGGCCGGTGTGTCGGGGGCTGGCTGGGGCAGCAGGAGTGGATACCACGGCCGCGTGCTCTGTGGATTTGAGCCCAGATAGCTGCTGTTTATTCTGTTGATCAGTTAATTCTCTGAATTCTTTCTAGATTCCACTGGTACTTTACCAATAACCTGAAGCTGCTGAGTTTCGAACTTCACTTTCACTCTTCTCTCCAGATTAGGATGTCATCGTTCATCTTGTAAAAATGCATATAGTTCGTTTGATCTTCTCCCTCCCTTTACTGTTGTTACTTCAAATATATTTGTCTCTGTAGTGAGTTTGTGATAATTTGGTAATGATTTCTCTATCAACCATTTGTATATGGCTTAAAATAATCTCTTTATTTTTCTGAAAAATGCTTGGTTTTCACCGAACCCGTAGTCATATTGTATCATATCGATATCAAGATATCTGGCATGAATATTGAGATATGAAATTTTGTCCATATCATTCAGCCCTAATGCGCACGTGCTATGGTGTGCGGTGATTGGCTCTGATGCGCATGTGACTATGGTGGCTATGGTTGAAAATGCTAACGGAATTCTTAAAGCATTTATGAAATAAATTAGTAATGGTATCATTGTAGTCCAAACAAATGCAATGTTGCACACCCTTGAACCACGAAGCAGCCATGTTGAAAATCTCAGGTCAGTCTAATCCCGATCTGCAGAGATATTTGAGGCACACATACAGACACACACACACACACAGACAGAGATTCCTTGCTTTTACAGAGAGATAAAACAATCACTGCTAGTTTGCTGATGTCTTCGTAGCCTACTAGCTGGCTAGCTAAAGTTACGTTGTTCTACCTGATTTATGCATAACAGTCCCACATTTTCACCATATGACGCAAGGAAATGCAACAGAATTTCAGCAGTTAAGTTGCTGCACTTGGTACCGCCACTCTATGTGTGCTGAATGGCAGAGTAGGCGCACTGATCGCTATTGTTAGCCTATAAAGCACTGTTGGTGGCCAAGCAATGAAGCTGTTTTTTTTATTTTTATAATGACTTCATTAATAGCATGAAGTTGTGAATGAATTGTGAGCGTCTATTCTTTTCTGTCTTTATCAGATAAATAGAAAAGGGCATTGTGATAATAGCAGGATTACCTCACTAACACAAGAAAAATCACTACAGTTGAAGGGGAGTTTTCACCCACTGCCTCTTGTTATTGTGTTCTAGGGGGCTGGGGGGGATATGTGTAAAAATTGGAATTGGCATTGAGCCTTAAGTTATGCCTACTTTGGAACTATTTCGACTGGTGAACCTTAAAGGTCCCATATCATAAAAACACGTTTTGTCTGGTCTCTACATATATACACTGGTCCCCCCTGAGCCTGCCAACTCCCAGAATGAGGAAAACAAGCGATTCCTGCATGGTCTCTGCAGCCCACCCACTGGTAACACGGCGCTCCTACAGGCTGTTCAGAATCTGCTCCTTTCGTTATGTAACGAAAGGAGTCATTATCACAGGCTGACCTCCTCTGTGCGGTGATAGGAGATATCTGAGAGGGGGGCGTTCATCCCCGAGGTGAAGTTCGGTGTGTCCACCAGTGAGACAGCAGTGTTTCTCAATGTCGTCGCTCAAAGCTAGACACGCAAATAGCTCTGTTGTTGGTTGTAAAAATCAACATCAATGCCTATATTCTGTCCCAGCTACAGAACAACAGAAGAGACAGTGGTTGCGTGTCATATTTTAAGACAACGTGCCGGCTACGGTTCGTGTTAGCTTGTGTATGTGTGTGCTAACCACTTCACATCGGACTGCTTCAGTAACGAGGGTCAGTACAAAGCTGGCTTTGCCTCGACACTGACCATCGTAAAAGCATCAGTCCCAACCATACCGAACCCAGCAACTGCACCCGAGCCACCGAAAAGTGTTGCCACGGTTTAATAGTATTTACCGTTGCCTACCGGTATTATACCGAAGTCAGCTGGAAATTGGCTAAGTAGTTAGCTCTGCTTCGGTCCGCTATGCAATGGAGTTTGAAGCGAGTTTAATGTTAATAACATTACAATGGAGTTTGGTTGTCACAATAAAAAGTCTGGAAACGTGCGGACTGGAGACAGACACAATGCGAACAGTGTCCAAGAGTTTGGAGACTGTGTTGGAGACAAACACAGCTTTTGCTAGCTGTTAGCCATTAGCTTCATGGTAGTAACTGTAATAACACATAGAACAAACTAACATTATACAGACACATTAACCATTCTGAAACGTCCTGCTGCAGCCACAGAGTCTGTACTTCTTCAGGAGCCTCTCCTTCTGGGTCTGATTCTGGGTCAAACTGGTTCGGTCGAACAAAAAAATCTCTGCGAGCCATAGCGATACATATATACATCCACCGTAAACATTAGCACATGCTACTGTTAATGCAAGGGGCTTCCCCCATAGCCATTATGTCTATGGCTTCCCCTCCGGAAGAGCAGGAAGGGCCCTCCATGTAGGCATTGACAGACGGTGCTCATTAGTATTTAAGGGTGCAGGCACAGAAACAGACTGCTCTGAATAGAGCTCTGTAGAGTGACTTTGAAATGACAGCTGAAATTCAGGACCACGGATGGGTTTGGGGCAATGCATATCGAATACAGAGCTGTTGGACCTCTGACAGCTGTGTGAAATTGATGAAAAACAATATAATATGGGACCTTTAAAATATCAGTTGTGTGTAAATTCTGTTCAGATTCAGTTCACAATCAACTAGGTTACCGTTGAACTTAGGCATAGATGGCACATCAAGTGCTGTCCACCAATATAGAGGTTACAGCCGGGGTCTCGAATTGCTGGTCCTCAGGTAAATTCCAGACCTCCTTCCCCCTCCCTCCTGCCCACATTATGATGTAAGAAACATTATATAATCTGGCCAGCAAATTATCCAGTCTATTATTGATCCCACCACAGTTCTCACAAGATCAGCTGTGCTCTGCCTGTAAAACTGTTAACTCACAAAGTAGCTGTGAAAATGTCTGCCTTTCTTGTGGTCTAATACGGCGGCCTATGAGTTGCAGCCTGCCAGGAACACACTGACCTCTTTGACCTATGTCCTATGAACACTGCAGCTGCGACGAAAATAGATATCCATCAATAATCATCGATATTGACTGATATGAAACTTCACCAGTGTGACACACTTTTCAGCCATATTGCCCAGGCCTAGTACATTATGTTACCCAGCAGGCCATCTCACACAATACAGATATAGTCGACGAAGATCTGGCAGAACTACAAGTGCACAAAAAGCCACACAGTGGTGAACAGCAGCGTCGTCCTGTCAAAATATATGTGGCTCTTGTTCTCTTCATCTTTGTATCCCTTTCATCGGGGCATAGAGACGGGTCCATCATAAACAACACTTAGCACTCTTTTAGGTGACCTGATGCAACCATCAGTGGCACCATCAGCAGTCAGCACCCCCTACTGCACCAATGATGCATGGCAGCCACACACTTACAGCTAACATGGCAGAGCATCTGCAGTGTCTCTATGAGTTACTATGGACTGTCTCTATAGTGTATGTTCATGTGCTGCTTTGTAGCATTGCCAAAAAATATTCAAATGTTGAAACATATTGATCAAGAAAATTTGAATTTTTTTTTTTTTTTTGCTCTTTGCCCTAAATCAACACATTTATTTTTAGGGATTGTTTATTTTGGGATAATGCATAATACATGTACTGTGTAAGTTGTAGCTAAAAGGTATTTCCAATTTGCAGTCAGCACCCCTGTTGCAATTACAACAGTGATAAAACTGCTAGATCATTAGCTGTGACCTAAAGTCTGGCTTGATTTTGATTTTATGCTCATTTTAGCACATGTAGTTTTACAAATTCCTCCTTCAGGAACTTTAACTAAGATAATATCAAATTTCGAAAGGGGCTAATGTTAAAACATTTTTGATTCAACTTTATTAAAATGATAAACCACTGTATAAGTTGCAGCATTCTGCGTACTATCACCTGATTATCAAAATGGTTTCATGCTGTCCGCTACCAGAGTTTTTAGGCATAAAACACAAACAGGTCTTTCCTCATTTCCGACCGTGTTCACGGTAAACCCAAGGGCTATGACGCCATCGTCATATTTCCTGCTCCATAGTTCGCGACCGACGGATTAGCAGAAGAGCTTGTGTTTGTCTCTTTTTTGAGATTTGTGTGCTGGTGCCAACACAGAGTGTTTTATTTTGGTGTGAAAGGCAGGTGTGAAAACGCCCTAAAGTGAAACCTATCAGCTCCGCTGGCGTGGGGGACGTAGCAGCGGACAGTATCCAGTGGAAATAGACCTTAGTGTCATGCCCCCCTGACACCTCACTGCGTCCCCTGACAAGTACTGCCCTAGTAGCAGCAGTTGATTTTTATGAACTGTGAGGTACTTCTCTGGGCCAGATGATCATATCTGCCTCGCCATGTTGATAAAAAAAAAACACTTGAACACCTTGATAATGCTGTGCTGTAAAGATTGTGAGTGTTTGTTAGGGCTGTTTAGTCCTAAAATGTATAATTACTGAGTGTTCTCTAGTTACACATAGACACAGAAAATCGCATTGACCTCTAAATGGTACGGCGCCTGCTCCGCCTCCTGTAGAAGGACCCTCTAGCGCACCGTGAAAGCAGCAGAGAGGATCATCGGTGCCTCTCTCCCCTCCATCCAAGACCTCTACACCTCTCGCCTCACCCGCAAAGCTCTCTGCATTGCGAGAGACCCCACCCACCCGTCACACAGTCTCTTCACCCTGCTGCCATCAGGGAGGAGGCTGCGGAGCCTGCAGGCCAGGACCAGCAGACTGAGGGACAGCTTTATCCACCAGGCTGTCAGGATGCTGAACTCTCTCCCTGCTCTGCCCCCCTTCCACACACACACCCTCCCTGGACTCTGACTCTCCACCTGCTGCCCCCCTCCCCCCAATCCACACACACACACACACGGACTCTGAATGCCCCCCCCCTGCTGTGCACACACACACACACACACCCCGCCCCTGGAAAACAACAATCAGACCTTCAGACACTTTATCACTACCAGATAACTAAGCTCTCCTTATATATATATATATATATAAAAAAAAAAACCTATTCTCTCTTTTTGCACTACTGTTTACATTCACGTTTACATTGCACTACTGTTACTTGCCTTGTCTATTTATGTCATTTATAATTTATGTCATTTATAATGTCAAATTGTACAGTTGTCTATTTACTTTTCTATTTTTTTCTATATATTTATACATGTTTATTCTTTTCTATATGTTATGTTAAGTCACTAGAGGTTGAGAGTAACGAAATTTCGATTCTCTGCTTGTCCTGTACATGCTGCAGAATTGACAATAAAGTTGACTTTGACTTTGACTTTAAATCCGGCTGTTGGGCCTTACAGCCCGACATGCAGGGCAGTTCAAGGGCCCATTCATCACTGCTTGTTATATTTGTCTTTTAATAAAATGGTATTTAACATGGTAGCAAGTATCGATATTCCTTAAGGTATTGTATTGAATTTAAAAATTCCGGTACTGTGATAACACTATAGCTTTGAACATCCATCATCCTTGACACAATTGTGATCTACATGGAATACAAATGGCTTGCACATTTCAAATAACATTTGCATATATGTTCCTCTGAACATGCAGCAATATCATTTGCAACTAGAATGGAACTCAGTAGAGTACATAACTCCACCAAGACCCAACAGACATCTTTAATTCAATTAAGCCTAATCCAATATTAAATAGAACATACTGAAATCCAGTAGATCCAGATTTTCATTTGGATCCTCCTCAAACTGCACTCACTTATAGATGCCAGCCACCTAAATTTCCATCAAGGCCTATGCATTATTCCCTGAGAAAAACAGCCTCTCACAATGATAAAGAAAGTGAGAAAAAATGCCTGGTGGAGGCAATGAGGATGTTACCATTAGAACTGACATTAGGTTGACCAGGACAGAGACAACTGGTAACTTTACTACACTGATTAAACAAAAAAATAGAAGGTCAGAAAAATCAGTGTTTGAGAACCAGTTTATACCACTACCTACAATGCAGCTCACCACTGAAAGCTCATTTGGATTTTTTTTCCCATAAGCTTACATTATCAAAGACCAAGCTGTAAAAACAGTGGGTAAATCTGTTTAAGTGTCACAGTCACTGTAAAATGAATTCACTAAAATAATTTGATTAATTTCATCTGATAATAATTTTACTGTCTTGAAGAACTGCATGATTAAATCATGATATCCCCATTTATGTTAGCGAAGGGCTTAACAGAAAGTTAGTGGGTTGGCTGGTGGAAGGCTCTGTGTAAGGCAGTGTCTAAGAATTCCTGTGTGACACAAGTTTTCTAAGTAAATTCACCTCTTTGGTTTGACCTCATATTAGTTCATAACATAACATAGAAAGGACAAGAGAATGTTTTTCCTTACTTTCCATGAAACACCTTTGCCACATAAGCCTTCATGAATCGCCTCCTCTCTGCTGTCTCAGCTTCAGCATCTTCTCCACTGTGAGCAGATGAAGATGAAGACCTCCTCATTTCCCACATATGAGAGGGCGGGTCCATGTCATTCTCACTGTCTGCTGACTCTGTAGCATTGCTGTCATTTTCTCGTTCCTCTTGCTGGTGGTGAAAGCTGGGTTTGCTTGGCGCCATGGGCTCTGGCAATAAGGGCTGTTGGTGGATTCCCATGAAAGACTTGGGCTCTGGGGAGAAAATGTCTGTATGGCCTTGGTTATGGCCTCCATCTACACTAGGATTTATTGCCTCTGAGGGCAGGTCATAGTCATTCAGTTTGTCCACAGCTACACCCTCCATGTTAGAAGTTCCTTCCTTTTAGCAGTATATTTGAATAAGCTACTTATTACTCTATGGGAACATGAGGATGGACATAGATGTGGGTGCTCATTGGAGGTTTTAACTGAGGTCACTGTTGTTATTTAGTTTTGATCTTGCAGACTTTCCAAGTGAATCATCAAGTGAATTCACAAAGCTAATGCATCTGTGAACAAAGAAAAGACATTCAGTTCAGAATCTACTATAGACCCAAATTGCAGTGAGATGTTAACTATGAGTCTAAAACCATGCTAGCAAGGGAAAATTAGATAAATGCTGACTTCAGCATGTTCACCTGTTCACAATAACAATGCTAGCATTCTGATGTCTACCAGGTATTATCTTTCCAAGTTTACCATTTTACCTTAGTGTGCTTATATGCTAACGCTTGACAAATTTTTTCAACCAATACAGATAATCAGTAATAACTTTAAGAAAATGTATTATTCATAGCTCTGCAAGTATTTCTCCGAATACTTGCAGAACACCTATTGTAAGTTGTGTTAGGTACATCACGTTGCTCAACACTGGTGCTGCAGCTCTACTTCATGAACACGACAACAGCATTTTTGTTGTGTTGTTCTTCTTCTGTGTTCATGGGTGGTTGGCAAACCAACTTTAAAGGTGCATACCTCCACATACTGTGTAAAGGCTCCACTTGTAAAGTCACCAAAAGCAATTTGGCTTTGTATTGTCTGTTCAAATGATTGACTGTTATTTCATTATCTGCCAATAATGTATATTTTTCATTATCGAGCTGATAATTTATAGGTTTATCGTGCATCCCTCGTAAGAACTAACACCTAAGTCTTTGGTAAAGTATACACAATGTGTTTGTGTTTGTTTTCTTTTTTTGAACAATTTCTCTGTTCTTTGGCACAGGAACATTTTTTCAGGCCTGTTCCTGAGGGGCCCCTTGCTCTGAATGCTTATATCTAGGGTTGGGTGATGAACTCTATATTGATTTCAGTATCTGAGGAAGCCTCTTTACTGTGACATTATAGAAAGAAAGGCAGAGTGGGACGTCTCCCCAAAAGTCAGCCATTGACTGTGTCTGAAATTCCTGACCAATATGCTGTTTAGTTCACTAAAATGTTTATTAGTATGAAATCAATAGTATGTGAACTGCAAACAAACTACATGGAAATATTACAACAAACATTATTTAATTCCTGAATCAATATAACAAGCGCTTAGCCTGCTAGCTCAATGCTAACACGTAATGGAATTCCTGTTAATGCTCTAAGAGAGGTTAGTATTGTGGCATGCACAGCTTTTTATATGTTCTGTAAATGAAAGTATAGTTACTGACTTCATATTTCTAACTCAATCTGCTACTCTGTATCTTCAACACTGACCAGCAAGAGGTCAAAATGCATTTAAAAAGTGTGGGAAATACAAAAAAAATTATAGCTGCCGCACAGTGATGGGTCGGGTCCGGGCTATTTTTGGCAAGTTTAGGCAATTCTGAGCAACAAACAGGATCGCTCTGAGCTAATTGGCAAGTGGCAATACAACAGTGGCTTCACAAATTGAGTAAGCCATTCACTGTTGTGCAGGCAGATTTGAAACCACTGTAAAAAATTCAGTTATCAAGACAAAAATCTGAAAATACAGATATTGCAGCATGGACGTGTTGGTAATTTGTTTTTAAAAATGATTGATTTGCTCTATAATTGAATAACTGATGTTTAAAAATGCTGTTTGCATTAACTGCAATTATTCACATGAGAGCAGAATTCAAAATGTTCTCAAAAAGGTAACATTTTTTAATCATTAAAAAAATTTAGGTAAAATTCTGATATCTGTCAAAAATCATCTACCATGACTCTAAAAAATGTTCAGTTTTTTCATTGAAGATTTATTTATCAATTTGCAGGTATATGTTCACAGTAGTCTTCACAGTCAAACATTTTCATGCACTGTAGGCAAAAATTGTGGGAGGAGATAGGTTTTTATAAGTTTGAAAGTTTAAACAAAAAACAGAGTGATGGACTTCATAATTTTTAATAGGTTTAAATGTACAAAAGTTCCTTTAGTATTGGGGCTACAGTTTGATGAAAGTGTGACATTCTAGCGGGTTGATTTGTTATGAATTTTGAACTTTAGATGCTTGCTGTAGCGCCACTATTGGCTTGGGTTTACAGCTGAGGTAATCTGGCATGAGACTGGACCATTATGAAAATTTGGTCAGCTTTCACCCATGGTTTGGTCTAAGCCATTTGTTTTTATTTAATTTAGAGGTTTGCTGTGATGCCACCATCAGGACAATTGTCTTGTGTTTCATGCTGAGGACATCTGACATTTTGATCTGTCATCAACATCATCCTTGCTGGGTCTCGAACCCAAAACCACTGACACCAAGAACCAGCTCCTAACTCTAAGAGAGACCTGCTGTATAGCTTCATTTGTCAACTCAGGGAGTTCTGTTACCTGAACAAAAATCTGATAATTCATAAATTGCATCTTGACAGCATGGAAATGTTGGTGATTTGTTTTTTGCTTCATAAGAGAAAATCTGATATTTAAAAATGTCACTCTTACATTGACTCCAGTTGCGTGTGAGCAGAATTCAAAATGTTCTCAAAAATTGAGTTTTTGAGATAAAATTCTGATATTTGCCAAACTTCATCAACCATGACTCCAAAATATTCTCAATTTTTTCAGGAAGATTGAAAATGTTTTTTGATAGTATATGTTTACAGTACTGTTTGCAGTGCAACATTTTGATGCACCGTAGGCTTAATTTTCGATAAATCATAAGTCCGAGAAACAAGTTTTGTGGAGGACGGTCTGAAAATGCACTCTAGCAAGTTTGGTGACAGTTGAGCAAAAATTGTGGGAGGAGGTTTTATAAGTTTTACAAGTTTTGAAAAAAACTGAGTGATGGACTCCATAATTTGTGATGAGTTTAAGTGGACTACAGTTTCAGCAGTATTGGGGCTACAGTTTGGTGAAAGTTTCAAAACTGTAGCATGTACTGTCGATTTTGTAGGTATTTTCACAGTTTTAAAATTTAAACGCTTATTGTGCCCCCCACCAGAATATTGATATGTCCTTGGAATTAAGCAAATCTGGCATGGGGCCAGACATTTCTGTAAAGTTTTGTGAGTGTTCGCCCATGGAAAATATGACTTCCTCGAAAGAAAGCAAGCAAGAAAGCAAGAAAGCAAGAAAGCAAGAAAGAAAGAAAGAAAGAAAGAAAGAAAGTAGGAAGGAAGGAATACAATAGGCTCCTGGCAGCCCGGACCCTGATGAGGCACATCAGGATATAATGGCAATAAACCTGTCTACAATGTAATATTTATTTAAATTACATAGGTGTGAGAATGCATGTATGATTGTTCATTGTATTAGCTGATGTTCAGTTATGAAAAATGTGAGCTGTAGAGGGCAGGTTTGTGGCCTGATATTAAAAACACAACTTCCTGACAATACTGTTGTGTTTGCTATATCAAAGTTAGCTGGAAAAGACCAAATGGGTTTACTGCTTATAAGTTTTCAGTACCCAATTGAAAAGGGAGTGGGACAAATAATGAGGAAACATTACAAACAGATTAGAACACATCCCAGAATTCCATCTGATCAAATACAGAGACTCTACAGCTTCTCAGTTAAAAGCTCTACTATACTCTTGCTCTACTCTTCGCTTGTGTTTTATGAAATTTCGAATGACCACTGGATGAAGGAAAACACCTTCTCACTGGTTCCTTCTTGTACATCAGCATTCATAAGTGCAAATAACAGGAAGTTGAAATCACTGATTGAAAACCACAGGGCCAGGAAACTCAATCTTAAACTTCATATCTGATCTGAACAATTTCCTAGTTACAAACTGACTGCTGCACTTCTGTTAATCTGTTGTGTAACTCAAACAGCAACGTAACTGCTCTGACCCCATCATAGCACAGTACACAACACTAACTTCCTACCCAGGGGTCCCCAGCACTCTTCACCCTGGCCTCATTTGCTCTGAGAAGGAAACACAGCAATGGCTGCCCCTTCATTTACACATCAATCCACAATCTACAATCCACACTTAAGCTAATCTGCTGTCGCTCCTCTATCATAGGGTCCTGTTTGGTCTTCTGATTTGGTCTTTTAATACTGTTAGCCTCACACGCACGCACATGTGCACACATGCACGCACACACACACACAAAAGCTAGATTACGAGCCCTGGGGCCTAGTGTATGTTTGGGCTGAAGCTCTGAAGATGGAGTGGTTATATAATGCAGTATTTAATGAGTAAGACCAAAAGGCACACACACACACACAAAATATTGTAGCTGCTTATTGCTGCAAAGCAAAATCCTACCAGATAATTTCTGGTATAACAGAAATGATGTTATACTGAACTACCAAACTGAACTGAGCAAGCAGCAGAGCCCCACAGTCAGTCAGTCATGATTCCCTGCCGCATAGAGAGGGCAGCAGTACAATCACCTGCTCGCCAATACTGTTTTTTTTTGTTATGCGTTTCTACTTCCGGGGTAGAAAATTGAAGGCAACACAAATGTGTTGCAGTTCCTTGAATGACCAATTCAGGCTCCAAAAGTACCCATGTTAAAAAGCCTAAATTTACAGCAGGAATAAGCATGTTTACAGCCTGCCACACAAAACGGTTTCTGTCTATAAAGCCAAATTCCCTCGCTCATGACAACTTTATGGGGCGTGGATTTATAACTTACATAGGCGCTCTGAGTGACAGCTAGACATTAGCTATCTAGCTTGCCGTCAGCACTGGCCTTCATTCTGCTGACCTTAGCTCAACCAAAACTCCACCTACACTCCATCTATTTGGAGTAACAGCGAGTTCAGAAAATGTCCGAAGGTATGTCAATTGCTGCTCAGTGGTATATGCTGATCCCTTAACTGGTATACCTATCCTTGGGGTGGAATGTCGCTGTTATTCCACTGGCATTCCACGAACACATGATGGTATGTCCCGCTTGAGACCTTTATGCCATTGAAAGACTGTTGGATCGGTACTGTTGACTTGATAGCAGAAACTTTGAGCCAACCAACCAAATGATACTGACAGGACTTCTTTATAAGGAGAACACAATAATGCAGTTCTTCGTATAAAATCATATAAAATGTTTACTGTACCTTGAATGACCAGAAAGGAAAATATGACTTGCATAGACATTGGGATATTTTCTAACACATGATAGTTTTAATGTTAACTGTTTTACTTGTGAAAAGAACCTATATATCCAGTTTATCAGCCTCTGGGCATCAATACCAACTGATCCAGTGGTATAAGCCTTTGGGTACTATACTGGCTAAATTTGGGTGTGCGTCTATTTGGATCGTCTTTCTCTTTACTAACAGATTACTCTGGTCATTCAAAGTACAGCTGACATGATTCATAATATATCACAAAGGTTAATGTTCCACAACGTAGATTTTATATGAAGTAATGTATTATTGTGTTGTCCTAATAAAGAGAACCTGTCACAAAGTATTGCTTGGTTAGTTGGCCCACAGCTTCTGCAATCAATTAGTCAGACTGGCGAAAGTGGCTGGGATAACATTAACCATGTTAGCTAAGGCTAGCTCTTCCATTAGCTTTGAGTAGTTTACAGGCAGAAATTTAAACAATGCTATCATATTGCAAGAATCCCATATATGCCTACATGCCAACAACATAACAAACAACAGAAATGCATATATTCCTTTATTTAAGGCACTGTCAATAAAGACTTGAAAAATGTATACATTTACAGCAGTACTTGCTATAAAACCAGCCCAGTGGCAGGAGGCACTACCCGTCTCAAGCGGGACATACCGTCCTGTGTCAGTGGAATACCAGCGGAATAATTGCGACATACCTCTTCAAGGATTGGTATACCAGTCTAGGGATCAGCATATACCGCTGAGCAGCAATTGACATACATTTGGCCAATTTTTGGATCTCGATGCTACTGTCCATTTGATTATCAGCCTGACAAGTGCTTACTGCAGGAAGTAACCACTAAAGTAAACACTGCAGGTCACAGTTGAACTAGTAGTTATGTAATTGTTGATGGATGTTTACAAAAGACAGTTTGACAATTGTGTCCCACCTGGTAGTTACTTTACTGGAGAAGGGAAGGGACTGCTTATGGCAACTTCATTTTTTTGTGAAAGTACCAACAGTCATCCCTACTGTACATTGATATTGAGGTATTTCTTAAAATATATTGTAATTTTGTATTATTTGTCTCCCAGTCCTGTCGCTGATTAAGGGCTTTTGTGGAGATTTCAATACATTGAGAGTTATATCATGGAACACCATATAGCCTTAAATAAATAGACTTAAATATTGCTATATTATTTCAGGGTCATATGAGGGCTGTGAAATTGTAACTGAGAGTTATGTCAGGAGTAAATGTAGTCATTTTCCACCACTGCCCAAAACCAAGTCCGAGTCCAGACATTAACAGGCTGCAGGGTGTCTCTTAAGTGTTCTAGCTGTTGGAATGTTGAGGTTTACATGGACTCTAAAGGCCCCAGCCTCCTCTAGAGAAGTTTCGACACAGTGGGACCAAACAAGACTGGACTATATTAGAAAGAAGTGTTTGTGTGTTACCTGATTGAAGGCGTTAAAGTCAGTCCTAACTTTGATCAGCTTCTGCCACCAACAAGAGGGAACAACTGCTCTGTGATATAGCTTTGTGTGACTTACAGCAACAATAAAGTCACATATTTACAATACAGTCTGAAAGCCACAATTCCCATCACACCTAGAGGAATAATGATTTATTTACTGTCACTTACAATAAGGTAATTTAGTTTTATGGAACAAAATGTCCTCATAAGCATACATTTAAAGTTGACTTTGGGTACACAGTATTACAGCTGAACTGCTTGACCACACATCACATGCTGCAATAGATGTGTGACAAGACGAAGTGGCTGACAGCAGATAAGATAGGTGTAGAACCTCAGCTGAAGTTAGCCAATGTTGAGGGGACTGCACTCGTTACAGGCAACACTATCACAGGCACAACAACACTAAGTTGGAGGTTCTCCTCCATGTGCACTCCAATAAGCAAACTATAAACCCAAAGAACTAGAGTACCAGTAATATTTAATCAGATTAGCCTTCCTTAACTGTCAAATCTCTCTATAATGAAAAATATTTTTCGCATTGTGAATATGTGGTAAAAACCTTTTAGTGGCTCCAGAGGAAGATGCATGTAACCTGATTAGTTGGCTCTGTGATGTCAATGCAACTTAGTCAGGCTCAGTTGCATTGAGGTTAGTGGGTAGTGCTCAAGCTTTTGAGAGGCAGTCCACTGGTTCAGCATTGCACTCCTAGCACTGCTGGGCTCGTTATGGACAGTTTAAAAACAAATGGTCAAAACTGGTTCAGCAGGTACTGTGTCGAGGTATTGCCTTTCTTATTCCACATTATTTCGAATCTGGATCTGGACATCTGGACGAATAACAAAAGTTGAAATCACCTATAAATACAATGTGCTTAGTTATGCACTTGCTGAAAACAAATGAGTCAATTCACAAAAACATTTTGTGGTATTTTTCATTTGGTATAAATCTTGGTCAATATGCAAACTGAATGAGGTTTAGTTTACCTTTCTCCATAGCAGCCAGAATCTGCTGTGAATAAATCAAAGTAGGAAGAGTTAAAAACATACGAATGAAACAGGTGATTGGACTCCCACACAGAGAACCATAGTTCATCAACTGACACAAACGCTGACCTACGGGTTGAATTTGCCGGACTGGGCGTACATGATATCTGAGATAGGAAGCAGCACTGAGTAAACACCGCTAAAGGCTGACATTTCCTGTAACGTTAATCTGGTATTTTCAGGCAAGCGGGGGAACCCCACGTCAACCATGGACTTGAGAGCAAACACGCACCGAATACACTCTAATTGCGGCCAAAATGTGGCGACAGGAGCAGAATTAACGCCTACGCTTTGATCCCAATAAGACACAAATCGACAGTAATGTTAGCAAAAATTACGTGTACAAGTCGTGACAGAAGAAGTCTAGAATGCCTCACCTGACATTTTCATTGACATTGACATAAGTCACAGCTATACATACATGAATTGTCTCGTGCTGACAACAGAAGAGAGCTGCTTCTCAACGTTGTTAATACGCCGCAGGTTTTGATCACAGAGGAGCGCATGCGCAATCAGCAGAGAGAATGACGAACGGAGAACCCAATGACGACAGCAACTAGCACAGCCAATGAGCGCAAACGAAGCAGCAGTCGTGCTCTGTCAAGTCGACATGAGTATTACCGAAAATGTCTTCTGTAAATTTTTTCAAATTAAAAGGCTGAACTACTTCATTGCATTAACAAAACTGCGATTAAACTAAGATTCAATGACATTTGTTAATATTCTTGTCAAATATTTTCACACATACAATAATGTATGTGTGTGTGTATGTATGTGTGTGTGTATGTATATATATATATATATATATATATATATATATATATATATATATATATATATATATATATATAGAGAGAGAGAGAGAGAGAGAGAGAGAGAGAGAGAGAGAGAGATAATTAAACACAACAGTTTCATTGTCCATTGTACATTCATTGCTCTGTTGCAGAGCCATAGTTTTATTTTAAATTCTCTACCCAGCCTATAACGGTATTCCACTATGAATTTTAAATGTATGTGTATATATTTCTATCTATCTATCTATCTATCTATCTATCTATCTATCTATCTATATATCTATATCTATATCTATATCTATATATATATATATATATATATATACATATACATATATATATATATATATATATATATATATATATATATATATGCTCTGTCAGTGATTCTACGTTTTGACCCGAGTAAAAGCAAACGTGTGTATCAGGTGAAAAATGAAACCATGTATCACTGTATACACCAGAATGTGTGGAAACACCCACTGTGGCTGCACTTGGGCAGTTTTTAAATCAATTATTTATTCCTAGGTTTATTTTTTGTTGTTTTTCCAGTTGTGTATGACTGTCAAACTAGACAATAAAGTAAAATGTCTTTCTTTTGCTGTATTCCTTAATGTTTTACAAAGAATTTAACCTGAAACAGGTCTGACAACAATAATAATCACATCACATCCATGCTGGGGTTCCTTTCACAAAGCAGGTTCAACAACTTTGAGTCTAACCCTGAACTCTGAGTTGATCTACTCTGAGATAGAAAACTCTGAGTTTTCGGCTCCAGAACAGCTGATTTTAGTTAGTTTGATCAACTCGGAGTAGTTTCACCTGGAGTTAAGCACGTGCGCCAAAAGTATAAAAAGACAGCATCAATGGAGCTCCAACTCGACAAGTCACCATGGCAACGGGGAAGAGGGGGTCTACGTTTTTCACCCCACTGGAATTAGAAATATTAATGCGCTCATATGGTGAGTTTGAGCACGTATTTAGAAGGAAGTGTAACACCGATGCAGCAGCAAAAGAGAGGGAGACAGCGTGGGAGAACATTGCTGCTTGGGTCAATGCGTAAGTTTAAATATAGTTCTTTGCAATCACAATAATATTACAGGGGGAAACTGCTTGAGTGGTAGTCTATTAATTTATTTCATTTAGTTGCAGTCCCACGGGGGAGAAGCACACTTGGCAGCAGCTTAAGATGAAACATAAAAACATTGTTCAAACAGGTAAGACTGTGGCATAATCTCATGGGAGTACCTCATTTTGATCATGTTTTACATTGTAAAGTAAATATTAAGTGGATGTTTGACTGTACAGTTGTTTTATCCCCAACATATTGCTGTTTTCACGCACATAAAGGTCTTCTCATCTATATCATGTTCTGTTAAATAACTAAGCCTAGTTAAACTAACACAGACCGTTGTAACTTAGTTGACATTCTTTAATTTGTGACGTTATTTTATTTACACTATTGATTAAAAGCTGCTAATTTCATATTGTTATTCAAGTTAAAAACAGCGTTAAAAGAGTTGAATTCATAATACTGATATTGATTACATACGACATTGAATTTCTATTTGTAGTTGTCTACAGAGGGTTCACTTTAAGAAAACAGCATGTCCCATAAAGCTTTGCGTGATTTCCCGGATGTTATTTAGAAAAGACCGGTGTTTCGGATTAACGCGGGGCTATGTTAACTGGCGACCGTCAGCCGAATGCGTCTGTGGTCACCGTAGCTACAACAGATGTTGAAAACGGGAAGAGAAGACGTAGCTGTCCTCAGATCTGCCTCTTTGTTCAGGTTTTCTCTGGTCAAAACATACCTGATACGTGTTCGGGCTGCTATTTGATTAAACGTGTCTGACCCTCAGTCGCTGTATCAAAGTTGCTGGTTGTTACGGAGGACGTTGTAAACAGGAAAATGGAGCGTTGCTCTTCCTGTGAATGTGTCTATCTTTAATAAACCTTTATTAAAAACACGTACTCATGACTTCTCCCTGTAAACATGCATCACACAAGGGAACTATAAACCTTGTAAATAAAATAAAAGTTAAAAAAAAAAGAAAAAAAAAACTCACATTCACTGAGGGAAAAAAAGACAAGAGCGGCAGCCAAACCACTCTACCAATCAAATCACGAAGGTGACTCTCGGTATGACCTATTTCTCTCTTCACAGCAGACACACAGACACCTCTGGGTCGCAGAAGAAGGCCAGATCAACTTGTGACCGCAGCGTCTGTTCACCGTGTCTGTACGGTGATGATTTATAACACAAATAAGATTCTACAAAAGAATAAGGTCTTTCTTGGTAAAAACCTTCTATAATGAAGTAAAATGAAATAGAATCCTTGAATGATGGAAAATAACCGAGTCTATATTTTGAGCAGATAAAGAGGACAATTTTCATAAAATTTTGGTATTGTCCAGTTGTTGCATCTTTTGGGCAGCAAGTGTTATTCCTACACAGTTAAAGTGGCCTATAACATAATCTTACAGATACGAACATACATTGATCATGTTTTTGGTGCATAGACACTGGTCACAAGCT
Organism: Acanthopagrus latus; assembly: GCF_904848185.1. Lineage (NCBI taxonomy): Eukaryota > Metazoa > Chordata > Actinopteri > Spariformes > Sparidae > Acanthopagrus > Acanthopagrus latus. The sequence goes on along the minus strand of NC_051046.1, from coordinate 30,209,468 downwards.
GTCCTGTCACCTTCGGTGTCCAAAAGGTGTCTGTACTTATGCTAAAAGGATATGCTGTAAGTAAAATTGTAGTTAGTCTGGTGTAGCGGGTTAGTTGTAATGCTTTTTTTTCCCTCACTGAGTCTAAGTTCGAGTCCCATGTTTTATTTATTTATTTGTTTCGTTTAAAAGGGTTCCATTGTTCTTCTGTGTGAGGAATATTTACTCAAATAGACAGCAAAGACGAGTAAGTGCATTTCATGAAGGTTATGCTTATTTGTGTTATAAATCATCACCGTACAGACACGGTGAACAGACGCTGCGGTCACAAGTTGATCTGGCCTTCTTCTGCGACCCAGAGGTGTCTGTGTGTCCGCTGTGAAGAGAGAAATAGGTCATACCGAGAATCAGCTGAGCGATTTGATTGGTAAAGTGGTTTGGCTGCCGCGCTTGTGTTTTTGCCCCTCAGTGAATGTGAGTTCAAGTCCCGTAATTTTTTTTTCTTTTTTTTTTTTTTTAACTTTCATTTTATTTACAAGGTTTATAGTTCCCTTGTGTGATGCATGTTTACAGGGAGAACTCACGAGTACGTGTTTTTAATAAAGGTTTATTAAAGATAGACACATTCACAGGAAGAGCAACGCTCCAGCTTCCTGTTTACAACGTCTTCCGTAACAACCAGCAACTTTGATACAGCGACTGAGGGTCAGACACGTTTAATCAAACAGCAGCCCGAACACGTATCAGGTATGTTTTGACCAGAGAAAACCTGAACAAAGAGGCAGATCTGAGGACAGCTACGTCTTCTCTTCCCGTTTTCAACATCTGTTGTAGCTACGGTGACCACAGACTCATTCGGCTGACGGTCGCCAGTTAACATAGCCCCGCGTTAATCCGAAACACCTGGAGCAGTTTTTTTTCTCTCTCTTCAGAGCAGCTTTAAGTGACTGAACGAATGCCAAGTTATGCCAAAGTGATATTTTCTGCACTTTTTTGGGTGTCACCTTTTTTTCCTATATAAAGCCAAGCTTTATTTTCCATTTCTGACGTCCTGTGAAGCTTTTGATCGTAGTTAATCTACATTTTTTTGGTGCCGAAACCCGGGAAATAATGAGCCAGGGAGACACAAAGGGAGCTGGAGCAGCCGCTCCTCGCATGTCCGAGGAGGAACGTAAAACAGAAATGGAAAGAATGAGAAGAAAGCGGGGTACAGTCAGAGGTACTACGACACCTCTTTTGAACCAGATTGACAGTGAAATGGCCAAGCCAGATCCGGACATGGGTAACTTGAGCACTTTATTGGATATGTTGTCCGCGAGCTGTTCAATTCCATAGTCCAGTTCTGGACTATGAAATTGAACAGCTCACTGCGTTGGATGACTTGGAGCATGAGATTGAAACAACGGAGGACTACAAGCAACGTGTCATCTCGCTTAAGAGCCGCGCACTGCGCATGATAAGGAGAAAGGAGGCTCAAAGCCAGAGCCAAGCAACGACGCAGCACAGGGTGAGCGATGCTAGTTCAGCTAACTCATTAGCACACAGACAGTCTGTGAAGCTACCGAAATTGATTATTGACAAGTACAACGGAGATGTCAGTAGATGGCTGGAGTTTTGGAGCCAGTATGAGACGGCAGTTCATACGAATGATGCACGATGCAAACGTGAGAAGTTTACTTACTTGAAGACGTATCTCTCTGGACCAGCTGCAAAGGCAGTAGCAGGACCGATGCTAACTGATGCAAATTATGACAGCGCGATCACTCTGCTACAAAGTAGATTTGGAAGGAAAGATCTGGTGATCAGTGCTCACATGTAAAGGCTGCTGAATCTAAATCCTCTAAAGAAATCCTCTGATGTGCATGCATTAAGGCAGCTATATGATGAATTAATGTGAAATTCAAATTAGGAGCTTGGAGTCACTGGGTGTAGTGTCAGACACCTATGGAAGCCTACTATGCTCAATTTTAATGAAGATGATTCCAGATGACATAGCTCTTGAATATAGCTGTCAGAGGGGAGGTGATGATGAATGGAAAGTTGATGAGATAGTCAAATTCCTACAGAAGGAGGTTCAGAGCAGAGAAAGAGCACTGCAAATGACAACGTCATACACTCAGAAAGAACAGAACCCAGAAAGAAAGCCATGGAAGCAGTCCACATCATTCAATGAACTTACCAATAATAAGACAAGAGACACTCACTCTTCACACGTTTGGCTCCTCTGTCCCTACAAGTCATGATGCAACACAGTGAGAGTAATATTGGAGAATGTCTGGGACAGCCAGAAATTGAAATTGAGGCCTCAGAAACCCCACAGGTGTGCACAGCTGTGATGAATATTCCTGGTGACCAGATTCAATATGAGCTCAAGAAAAAGAGATTAAGACTAGCAGACTTCCCAGACAATGATGATGATCCTGAGCTCTCTGTCCAGATAGGAGCTGACTACTACTGGCAAATGGTCTCAGGAAGAGTGGAGAGACTGACAGAGACATTAGTTGCTGTGGAGAGCACCTTCTGATGGTCTGTGCAGGGACCAGTGTCCATGTCAAGTGCAGCCAAGGCAACCTGCATGTTCATTCCACTTGAAGAGGACACAGTTGTCTCCAAACAGCTAAGTGCATTCTGGGAAATTGAGTCTCTGGGTATCACAAGAGAGAAAAAACAGAACCCAGCTGAAGAAGAGGCTCTGCAGATGTTCGAGAGAACAACCACCTTCAAAGATGGACGATACCATGTGGCATTGTCATGGAAACAAGAAAGAGCAGAGCTCCAAGACAACTACATGGTTGCTAAAATGCGATTTGAAGGTCTGAAAAAGAGACTAAAGAAAGATGTCACCTTCTATAGCAGATACAAGGACAACACAAATGCAGACACTGTGAAATACTACTTACCACACCATGCAGTGCTCAGAGAAGACAAAGTAACCACAAAACTGAGAGTGGTGTTTGATGCGTCATCTCATGAAGATGGATGTCCATCCCTCAATGACTGTCTGCTCACGGGACCCAATCTGAATCCAGATCTCCTCACTGTTCTCATTAAATTCAGAAAACACGAAATAGCCTTCATGCCAGACATAAAAAAAAAAGCTTTCTTGCAGATCTCCCTAGTGGAGAGTGACAGAGATGCAGTGAGATTCTTGTGGCTCACAGGCCCACCAAGTGGAGAAGAGGATGGAGAACTGCGTGTGCTGAGGATGACCAGAGTGGTGTCTTGAGCCTCCCCAAGTCCATTCCTGCTCGCAGCAACAATCAGAAAGCACCTGAAACAATATGAAACAGAACAACCAGAAGTTGTAGAGACACTAATGGAGTCGCTGTACATGAATGATTTCATCGCAAGTTCACACAATGTTGAAGAGGCCTACCATGTGACCACAACTGCTAAACAAATACTGTCAACTGCAGGCATGGACCTCTGCAAGTGGATGACTAAATCTCATGAGCTGGAGAAGAAATGGGAGGAGAGCACAGCACACCACACCCTGGCTCCAGAGACACACGGAGCAGTGCTAAGGTGTTGGGCTTAGTGTGGAGACCAGGAACTGATGACTTCACCTTTGAGCTCAGACCACTATTAAGCATTCTAAAGGAAAAGAAGAGCACAAAGAGAAGCGTTCTGCAGTCAGCTGCACGCATCTATGACCCACTCGGGTTCCTGACACCTTTCACAATCAGAATCAAGTGCATGTTTCAAGAAATGTGGGAGAGAGGACTTTCCTGGGATGAAGAGCTACCACCTGATCTGACTAGAGAATGGCAACAGCACCACTGCAAACAGAGTGACCGAAAACCAGTCACTGACCAACCCTGAGACATGGTCACACATCGCAGGGAAGATCAATCCAGCTGACCTCCTCACAAGAGGACAAGGTGTTGAAAGCCTGATACAGAACCAGCTATAGTGGAACGGACCCAGCGTTCTGACATCACCCAATCAGTCAGAGGAGACTGATAATGAAGACGTTCCAGTCAAAGTGAATGCAGAACTGAAGTCCAGTCCACAGATCACTGTGCAGCTTGCTGCAAACGACACAGACCCCATTGAACCAGTGTTAGAACTGGAACGATATGGCAAGCTGAAAAGAGTCCTCAGAGTGACAGGCTGGATAAAGAGATTCATAGCCAATGCTCAAACAAAAACAAAGACAAGAGGAGAACTGACTGCTGACGAGCTCTTCGAGGCAGAAAAGTACTGGAACACAAACCCAGAGTTTCAGCCAGGAAATAAAACAACTGAAAGTGGGAAAGAGCCTAAACAATGACTGCAAGATCAAAGACCTGAAACCGTTCCTGGATGAACACGAGCTGCTCAGTGTGGGAGGAAGGCTGCAGCAGTCCAACTTCACTTTCAGAGAGCAGCACCCATGGATTATGCCCAATAAACACCAATATTCAGAACTGCTGATACAGAGCTGTCATGAAAAGGTGATGCACTCAGGAGTGAGAGATACTGGATCTTACGTGCAAGGCAGCTAGTCAAGAGCACTGTGGCTGACTGCACAATATGCAAAAGATTCAAGGAAAAAGCCGGACATACAAGTCATACATTTCACTATTCACCTTTGCTGTGACCAGAACGGTACACCTGGAACTGGTCTCAGATCAGTCAACAGAGTCATTCCTGTTAGCGTTGAAAAGATTTAACTCCAGAAGAGGGTTATGCAAAACAATCTACTCAGACAATGCAAGAACGTTCAAGAGAGCTGATCAGGACATCAAAGAGCTGTGGAAAGCTATCAAAGAACCCCATCTGTTAGAGTTCTTCTCAGAAAGAGGCATCACTTGGAAGTTCATCGCAGAGCGAGCAGCCTGGTGGGGCGGATTCTGGGAGAGACTCGTCCAATCAGTCAAGACATGCCTTAAGAAGATACTTGGGAGAGCTTCACTCAACTTTGAAGAGATGTGCACAATATTGACAGAAGTGGCTGTCATAAGCTCAAGGCCTCTAACATTTGTGCACAATGAAGTGGATGAACCACAGCCGCTGACCCCAGCCCACTTCCTGGTGGGAAAACGACATCTCTGCCACCAAAGCCCTTCCCTGCTGACACACAGCACTCAAGTGCCAACAAGGCAGAGATAACTCGAAGATGGAAATACAGGCAGAGACTCACAACTAGCTTTTGAAACGCCTGGCGTAAGGATTACCTGTCGGACCTGAAGTCAGCACACTGCTGTGCCACACCGACACCCACCGAAAACCCACTGAAAGTGATGTTGTACTCATTGGAGAAGACAATACCCCCAGACAAACCTGGAAAATGGGATCTCAACCCCATAGAAAATCTGTGGAGGGAGTTGAAAGTCTGTGTTGCCCAACGACAGCCCCAAAACATCACTGCTCTAGAGGAGATCTGCATGGAGGAATGAGCCAAAATACCAGCAACAGTGTGTGAAAAGCTTGTGAAGAGTTACAGAAAATGTTTGGCCTCCGTTATTGCCAACAAAGGGTACATAACAAAGTATTGAGATGAACTTTTGGTATTGACCAAATACTTATTTTCCACCATGATTTGCAAATAAATTCTTTAAAAATCAAACAATGTGATTTTCTGTTTTTTTTTTCCACATTCTGTCTCTCATGGTTGAGGTTTACCCATGTTGACAATTACAGGCCTCTCTAATCTTTTCAAGTAGGAGAACTTGCACAATTGGTGGTTGACTAAATACTTATTTGCCCCACTGTATATACATATATATATATATATATATATATATATATATATATATATATATATATATATATATATATATATATATATATATATATATATATATATATATATATATATATATATATATATATATATATATATATATATATATATATATATATGGATGGATGGATGGATAGATAGATTTTTCTCAAAACCAGACCGCAGAATTATACTACGCCAAAACTCGCCTGCTGACTGAATGAATGAGGAAATGAAATACCATGTGTGGCTGAAAGAGGGTGGAGACAGAGAGAAACTCAAGGTTTTGAGAAAAACCTGGTCCCGACCAGGTTAGCTTCATATAGTATGTTACCATGGTAACTGACCAAGAGCTTAAGTTAACTCTCTCTGTCAAACAGGCTAGAGTTTCCACTCTTTCTCTGGTTTGAGTTACCTCCCTTTGTGAAAAGGAAAACTCAGAGTTTCCCTCATTTCAGGGTTAACAGACTCAGAGTTTTCACTAAACCTGCTTTGTGAGACGAACCCCAGGTGTAGCAGTACACGCACACACACACACACACACACACACACACATCAAATAAAAGTATACCCCCAAAAAACCTTAAAAATCCTCCGAGCAGTGGGACGCAGAATTATTTTGGGGTATTTTATTTGGTTTTGTCTGTGGTTACCATGGAGACCGTTTGGAAAAATTATGTGGTTAAACTACACCTGACTTCTTCTCAGCAAGGGGTGAGTAGATGACTGAATTTTCATTTTTGGTCAACTATTCCCTTAGCAAAAAGTAGTATACTTGAAGTTCATTTTCTTAAGTATGCTTGAGTATAAGTATAGCAAGTATACTACACATACTTGTAGCATACTTGAAAGTATACTAATTCAATACTTCTTTGGACTAAATTGGAACATTTTTAGTTTATAAAAGTATACTTTATAAGGTCATTTTAAATGTCCCATATTATACTGTTTTTCATCAATTTCACACAGCTGTCAGAGGTCCAACAACTCTGTTTTCGATATGCATTGCCCCAAACCCATCCATGGTCCTGAATTTCAGATGTCTTAAATGTCGCTCTACTGAGCTGTCCTAACAGCAGTCTGTTTCTGTGCCTGCACCTTTAAATGCTAATCAGCTCTGTCTGTCAACTTGGAGAGCCCTTCCTGCTATGTCACTCTCAGGGAGGGGAAGCCCCTTGCGTTAGCTGTAGCATGCCTTAATGTTTACGGTGGATGTATATATGTATCGCTATGGCTCTAAGAGATTTTTTGGTTACCATACCAGTTTGACCCGGAATCGGACCCAGAAGGAGAGGCTCCTGAAGACCCTAACCCTAACCCTGATTTACAGCTGAGTTCACCAAACTCGTAGGCAACTGTAAAACTATCAAACTGTGGCGATACTTATCGGTAGTCTGGGTGCGGTTGCTGGGTCCTGGACTGATCCTTTTACGAGGGTCAGTGTGGAGGCAAAGCCAGCTTTGCAGTCCGATGTGAAGTGGTTAGCACACACATACAAGCTAATATGAACCGCAGCTGGCACGTTGTTGTTAAAATATGAAACACAACCACAGTCTCTTCTGTTGTTATTGTTTCAAAAGTGTTGGAGCTTCTTAAAAATGATGTTCACTGCCGTTTCTCATTCAAGTCGATCATATTTACTGATTTAAACACGGAAACACAGTTACAAGCAAGGAAAAACAACAACGGCGACATAAAAGTACGAGTATAAAAAAAAAACGGAAAAAACAAAAAACGTCACTTAGCAACAATAACATTCTTTTTTAGCAACTAACGTCTTAACGCTACACTGGCGGAAGACAACACAACACATTCTTATTTCAAAATAAAAGCATTTGTTGAAAAATATTTAGTTTTTACCAACCAGGAAGTGAGCAGGTGCGAGTGGCTGGGGTTCAGAGGCATCTTCATGAACATATGAGAGGGGCCTGGAGTTCAACTCAGCTTTCACCTCCATAAGTATGGTTGTTAACTCAAAACTTAAAGATGCTTTCCCCAGGATCTTCCTTAAACATGTTTGTACAGACCTCACAAGTCTCTCCCAGAAGCCACCCCACCAAGCTGCTCTCTCAGGAATGAACTTCCATGTGACTCCTGTATCAGAGAAAAACTCTGTGAGCTCTGATCCTTTCAATGACTTCCAAAGTTCTCCAAGTCTTGGTCTGCTCTTTTCAATGTTTTGGCATTGTCTGAATAAATGATCTTATATAGCCCTCGTCTAGCAATAAATCTCTTTAAAAGAAAATTTTCAATAGTCTGGTCTGACACTAACTCTAGATGCACTAGATTTTACATACAGTGGACCTGCAAAATCTACACCAGTTACTTCAAAGGGCGGAAACTCTCTGACTCTGTCTCTGGGTAATGGAGCTGTCACTTGCTTTGCTGGTTTCACCTTTAACCTTATACAGATGTAACAACGTGATACCACCCACATAACTAGCTGTCTCCCTTTTAGAACCCAGTATCTCTCCCTCATCTGAAGTAGAGTATCCCTGACTCCAGAATGCATGACTCTCTCATGGCAGTGCTGAACTAGTAGCTCAGAGTATCTGTGGTTTGCAGGTAGCACATATGGGTGTTGCTCCCTGAAGCTGAAATCAGAGTGCTGTAACCTGCCTCCTACACTAATGAGCCCATTTTCATCTAAGAATGGCTACAAGTCTTTGATTTTAGAATCTCTGCTGATGTTCTGACCTGATGCCTGCTGACTGAATTCTTGGCTAAAACTCTGCTCTTGTGTCATCTTCACCCAGTACACTTCTGCTGCAGTGAGCTCCTGAGAAGTTAGCTCTCCCTGAGACTTTTGACTGGATCTAGCATTAGCTATGAACCTATTTACCCATATAGTTATTCTTAGTATTTTCTTTAATCTGCTGTACTTGTTTAGGTCTAACAGTGGATCAGCTAGTTCAGTGCTGGTGAGCTGTACTGCTGACTGATACTTGGACCTGAGCTCAGAGCTCACCTCATCTGCAACAAAGTCCTCATCTATGCCTTCAGCTTCATCAGTAGACAGCAGCGAGGAAGGGCCTATCCACCACAGCTGGCTCTGGATGAGGTTGTCAACACTCTGGCCTCTGGTGGGTAAATCAGCTGGGTTGTTTTTTTTGCTGCAGTGGGACCATCGCTCTGGGTTTGTCAGACTCTGTATCTCACTCGGTTTGACACAAAAGGTTTCCATTTTTGTGCTGTGCTGTGTATCCAATGGAAGACAATCATTAAATCTGTCCACATGTGCAGGTGATTCTTCTCCATGTTTAGTAGCTCCTATCAGCGCACCCATAAGCTCCAGGCGTGGTAAAGTCATTTTCTTTAAGGGTGCTACAAAACATGTTACAATGTCTCCGTCTTTGTTTGGTCCTTGCAGGTACGCAACAGCACTGTATGCCTTCTCACTGGCATCACAAAAGATGTGCAGTTTCAATGTCTGTGACTTTGGCTGGATTTCAATGTGGTACCATCTTGGAATAGCTACAAGGTGTAGCCTTGGTAGCTCTGCACACCACTGATCCCATTTTTCAGCCAAATCTGTGGGTAACTGTTCATCCCAACTGATTCCTCTCTCCCACAGTTCTTGCAACGGGCATTTTACCCGTATGGTAAATGGAGTGAGGAATCTTATAGGGTCAAAGATACCCGCTTCTCTTTGTGTTTTCTTTGCCCTTTACGATGTCTAGAAGTCCCTTCAAGTCAAACACAAACTCATCTTTCTCTGATCTCCACACTAATCCCAGCACTTTTAGCACATTTCCACCAGCATCTGTCTCTTTTGCGTGCTCCACTTCATGTTGTGTCCACTTGACTCTCAAATCTGGTGAATTTGTCACCCATTTGCACAGGTTCATCCCAGCACGGGACAGGATCTCTTCTGCTGTGGTGGAAACTGAAAAGGGTTCATCAACATCACTTGAGCTGGAGATGAAATCATCAACGTAGAGAGAATCTCTCAGTGCCTCCACCACCCTGGGCTGCTGACTTTCTTACTGTGCTATGTGTTATCTTATAGTGGCAGCTAGCAGAAATGGACTGGGTGACACTCCAAACACTACTTTACTCATTCTCATAATGCGCAGCTCATCTTCACAGTTCTTGTTTGGAGGTCCATGGAGCCACAGGGATCTAACAGCATCCTTATCTTTCTCTGCTAGAGCTATCTGTAGGAATGCCTTAGTGATGTCTGCAGGAAAGGCTATCTGGTGTAATCTGAATTTGATTAGCACGTCTAGCAGATTTGGATTAAGGTTTGACCCAGTCAGTAAACAGTCATGTAGGGAGGGGCAACCTGATGATGCATCAAACACTACTCTCAGTTTTGTTGTCGCTTTAGCTTCTTGGAGAACTGCATTATGTGGCATGTAGTATTTCACAGTCTCTGGATGTTCTTCTGCTGTGGTGTTCCCAGTTACATCCTCACAGATGCCTTGCTGTAGATAATCTGTGATGACGTCATTGTATCTGTAGTACAGTGTTGCATCCATCTTTAGTCTCCTCTTGAGGCTTTCAAACCATCCTCTTGCAACTGTGAAGTTGTCTGGGAGTGCTGGTTTGTCATGTCGTCATTTAAACTCAACTTCATAGTGACCATTTTTGTAAGGTACAGTCTGTTCAAAGTTCTGTAGAGCCTCGGTTTCTGCTGGGCTCTGGGTCTTTTCGCTAACTATGCCCAGTGACTCCACATCCCAGAAGGCATGTAACTGCTCTGAGATCTTTGTGTCCTCTTCTAGACTGATGTGCATGCAGGTGGTGTCGGTTACACTGGATGAAATAGGCCCCTGCAGAGCCCACCCAAAGCTGCTTTCTATGGCAACAAGTGATTCTGTGATTCTCTGGACCTTGCCAGATACCACTTGCCAGTAATAGTCAGGTCCTATTAGCAGTGACAGTTCTGCATCATCAGGACCGTCCAGTGGAAAATCAGCCAGCTGCAGACCCTTTTTCTTTCGCTCCTCTTGGATGGGTTCGCTGGGAACCTTTATCACTGCTGTACACATTTGAGGGGTTTCCACTGCCTCAATCTCTATTTTTCTGTTGTGTGCTCCACACGTTTTGCAGTGATAACATTACCTTGACAATGTTGCGCTGTACTGTCACAGGCGTAGCAAATCCAAAGGTGTGCAGATGCAGTGTCTCTTTCCCTAGCACTGGTAATCCCAGAGCTTTCACCACACCTTCATAAATAAAGCTTCTTTGGCTGCCTCCATCCAGCAGACAGCGTACGATTTTTCTTCCTGCAGGGGCCTCTGTCCATGCTTTCACCGTCTGGAGCAGCACTGTACTCTGTGTGTTAGCTTTTGGTTTTGCTGTGTTGGACACAGAGGATACAACAGCCTCCGTACTACCACTGTTCACACTTGTTTGGGGGTTATTTTGGTCACACACTGACTGGTGATGTCTGCGTCCACATAAAGTGCAAACACTTTTAACTTTACAGAATTTTGCCATGTGTTTTGGACCCAGGCACACGTAGCATCTTCCCAGCTCCCTTAATTTTTTTTGCAAGCTGGCACAGAACTGTCAGGGCAATATTCTGGTTTGTGGTTGGGACTGTCACAATAGATGCAGGTCTGTGGTGCTATGCTCGCTGTGTGCAGTGCAGTAGCTGAGGGCAAACTCTTTGGTTTTCTGTAAGAAGAGGGTGCTGGTTTACAGACAGGGATATTATTTGGTGGAATGTCCCTTTGTGTGTTACCTGGTCTGGTCAGTTGAAGTGCTCTTTCTCGACTTTGAACCTCATTCTGAGCGAAATGAATGAGCTCAGGCACTTTCCATTCACCATTTGGGTCTGACTTGCATGTGTAGGCTAGTGCTATGCTGAAACATCTGATGATCTTTTAACAGGAGCAAGGTTCAACAGTTTGGACATATGTGCACTAATTACAATGTCTTTTCTTCCAAAACGGTTCTGTAGTAATTCCACTGCTACATCACAATTCCCATCAGTCATGCATTAGTCCAGCTACAGCTCTTGCTGCTGTTCCAGTCAGATAGGATCTCAGGTAGGTGAACTTCTCCCTCTTACACAGTGCGTCATTCTCATGAATAGCCGTTTCATACTGGGACCAGAATTCTTGCCACTGGCTTACATCTCCGTCGTAATTTTCTATCACCAGCTTCGGCAGTTTAACAGTCTGTCTGCTTTCTGATCTTATTGTGCCAGAGCTTGCGCCACTCATCCGCTCACTCATCCGCTCACTCACGGGGTCCCGCGTCATCCTCATGAGCCTGTCGACCCGGGCTTTCAGTGTGATGATGCTGTCCTGGTAGTCCTGAGTGGTCGCGATCTCCACCTCCAGTTCGTCCATCGGCGTTTCATCCTCGATGCCGTTGTCCAAGTCTGGCAACGTTCCCTCCTTGATCACCAAAACCGACAGCATTTCACAGAGTTTGTCACAGTCGGGTCCATCCTTCCTCACCTCTTCCTCCATACGAGTCAAAAGTTTCGTTGTGGAGGTGCGGATCGTCTTTCATTTCCTTTTTAACCACTTGCAGTGCTTGGCCATCTCCGCTGTTAATGACAGGTTCAACGGTAGCTCCAATTTCATAACGTTCACAGTCTTTCAGTCTTGAAATCCCGGGTTTCGGCACCAAAAAATGTTGTTTCAAAAGTGTTGGAGCTTCTTATAAAATGATGTTCACTGCCGTTTCTCATTCAAGCCGATGATATTTACTGATTTAAACACAGAAACACTGTTACAAGTAAGGAAAAACAACAACGGCGACATAAAAGTACGAGGAGGAAAAAAAAAAAGAAATCGAAAAAACAGATCCATTACTTAGCAACAATAACATTCTTTTTTAGCAACTAACGTCTAAATGCTACACTGGCGGAAGACAACACAACACATCCTTATTTCAAAATAAAAGCATTTGTTATTGTAACCTATTATCCTAATCATCAGAAAAATATTTACAACAGTTGTTCTGTAGCTGGGACAGAATATAGGCACTGATGTTGATTTTTACAACCAATAACAGAGTCATTTGCATGTCTAGCTCTGAGCAACGACATTGCAAAACACTGCTGTCTCACTGCTGGACACACCGAACTTCACCTCTGGGAAGAACATCCGCTTTCGGATATCTCCAATCACCGCGCAGAGGAAGCGGGACTATGATAATGACTCCTTTCGTTAAGTAACAACAGGAGCAGAATCTGAACAGCCTGTAGGAGCGCTGTGTTACCACTGGGTGGGCTGCAGAGACCATGCAGGAATCGCTTGTTTTCCTCATTCTGGGAGTTGGCACGCTCAGAGAGGACCAGCTTATATATGTGGAGACCAGAGAAAACGTGTTTTTCATAATATGGGACCTCTAAGTGCACTCATCTATATACTACAGTGTACTAAGTATATACTTAGTACACTGTAGTATATAGATGAGTATAGGGTGCATAAATATAAATGAGCCAGATTGGTCAAAAGACATGGCCGCCAGGGACCGACGCGCAATGGGCGGTGATTAGAAATGACTGACAATAAATCCCACACCCTTTGTCCTATCATCACAAAACTTGGTGAGTATGTTCAAAACAGGACTGGTAATCTGCTTACCAAAGCATGTTGAGCTCAACCTATAGGGGGCGCTATAAATACCATTAGCATGTAGCTGAAAACCCAATTTGGAGAAATCTGGGGCTTATCATGGCTATGTGTCGCACAGAGCTTTGAGGAACATGGCGGTCGATGTCATTGACTGCGGATGATGAGGGTCAGGGTGGCCGGTTTGGGGCGAAAGGGGTTAGAACCCGCAGATTGCCGCTTGCGGCTATATTTATTATTATTTGTTGTCTGCCGCTTGAGCTCATATTCCCATGAGCTGGAATGGGCCAGAAACTTGAAACTTGGCTCAATGATTGGAAATGATGTGCATCAACTTTTATTAAAATATGAGCCCAGTCAGTCAGATGACAGTGCTGTAAGGCTTGGGAAGGCCACGCCCCTCACATCCTAAGTCTGATTGACTTGAAATTTGACACACAAGTCCAGCTCCATGTGCTCTACAAAAAAGCCTCTTGGAGCATGAAGCTCTCCCTACCTAGATTTTTTTTTTACCAATTTGCATAATGTGAAAAACAGTAAAATGAATAGAACTTTTGAAAGATTGACTCTATCAACACCAAATTTGGCATATGCCTTCGGGGGATGAAAAAACACATGTCTACCATAAATGAGCCAGATTGGTCAAAAAACTTGGCTGCCAGGGACCCATGTATTTTTGCAATGGGTGGGGCTTAGAAATGATTGGCCATAAATCCCACACCCTTTGTTCTATCATCGCAAAACATCACAAAAGTCTGTCTGTCTGTCTGCCTGTCTGCCTGTCTGTCTAATGATGCACAGTATATTTTGTCACTGAGCAGATCCTGCTAAAATATGACAAAATCATTTGATTGTAAGAAAGTGATATACAGGCTGAGATGATATAGGTTTTGCATTGTGACAAGATGTTTTTTTTACCCTTAATGATTTTTATTCTATTTTATTACCAGCACAAGGACGCTTGGCACGAGAGAATATGTCAGCTGTTGACTCTATTGAAGACAATGAAGAACCATCTTCCAGATCAGCCTTCAGAGATCCTCCTGATGGACTAGCAACTGAACTACATGGCAATGCTGAGTATCATCCATTTCAATCATTTGAGGAAGCTCTCTTATGTGGAGGATTGGACATATGATGATGGACATGTGTTCAGTGAGGGATTTAAAGAGGGTTTGAGTGAGGAGTGTGCAGAAGAGTCAAATTTCAAGGACACAACAGACAAACCATTATATGACAATGCATCAATAACTGTGGCAGAGTGCCTTTTGCTTTAAGTGATTTGCTTAAAATGCTCAAGTTGCTTTGTCCCAATAGTCTGAATACAGACTGCTTAAACAGTGTACAGATGTTCAATTTTTTTCCCCCCAGTCTGCATAATCTCCTATTGTACTGCATAAATATTACAGTAACTGTTTTTGGTCATTAGAAGGTGAACCGTTAGAATGTCTGTGTTGTGGGACCTGTGTGTCAGAAGAAAGATCCTCATCCTTCATAGAGGTTCCAATTGAGGCTCAAATAAGGTCATTGTTTCTTAAGCCAGGTTTTCAGGAGAAGCTTAATTTTAGATTAAGCAGAAAGAAGGCAGGTCCCAACAACATTGAAGATATATATGATGCCGAAGTTTACAAACAGCTTGTAGATGGGGGTGGTCCTCTGAGTGACCCTTAAAACATCTCAATTACTTGGAACACAGATGGGGTACCTATTTTCAAATCGTCCAAGATTTTAGTGTGGCCTTTTTATTGTATCATCAATGAATTGAGCATCATGGAAAGCACAAAAACAGAGAATATGATATTTGCTGGATTTTGGTATGGGGATTCAAAACCATCCATGGTTACATTTCTTAAACCACTAAGTGACACACTGAGTAAACTTTCAGACAATGGAATTATTGTGCAACCTGCAAAGTTGACATCTGAACCATTTGTGTGTAAAGTCAACACAGTCTCACTCCCAGCTCGTCAAAAACCGACGCTTGGTCAGGGCCCTTCGGCGTCAGTTTCTGGCGCACAAGGTCTCCCTAAGCCTCATAATCCGACGCAGCGGGCTTTCAATTGATTCTAATGTAATTCCATCCGCGTCGATATTTGACTCTGAGAGCCAGTGCTCCAGCCTTCCATTCACGTCAATTCATTAACCCGACCGCGTCACTTAAAGATGCTGAGGGCATCAGTCCCATTGGTTAACTGAGGACCTGACACACGGAAGTACTGTCCGTTTTCACGTTAACGGTGATTTTCACAATGATATCCGCAACATTTCTAAAGGCAGAAACACCATTGTGTCCTTGTTAGTTACACAACATTAGTGGGTTGATTTCCTGGACATCAATTTTCGTGTTTTTCCCTTCGATTCTGAGAAAGAAAGAGTTGTTTGCAAGTGTTGGAGTGTAGGCAATACACTACCCATAATCCTCAGCTACCGTTGCTATAGAGACGACGCCAGTCAGCTTTGCTTGACAAAATCGTTTTAACTGTTCATTTCAAAATTAAATAGAATGTGAATGTGAACTGATTTAAAGTGATTAATAGTTAAACATCAAAATATATTACTGTCCCACATCGGCTGCATCCTACAATGTGGGCTCCAAAAAATAATATGTTGTAAAAATTTTCTTACTGGCGCAGTATGGCAGCAGACAGTATGCTAGTGTGAGTTTTTTTCTGTCTGTACCGCGGTGTGACTTTGTGTATTGACATAAACAATAATAAAATTTTATTAAGCAGTTAGTTATTGCTAAATACACATGTAATGCTGCAATGGGCTGAGACAGACAATAAAAGCAGCAGGAAATCAGTAACCAATCACTGGATGCTGATATTATGTATACTGTAGACTAACTGGAATGACTGCCATACAGTGCAATCATTTTTTTTTTAAATCAGCTTAATATGCAATGGCAAATATAACAATACTAATAAAGTTTTGAATGAAATGTCTATTTTGTAGCATGGGAACTTGTCATTAACGTGTCAATTTGAAGACTTTTTGAGAGTTATTGTTTTAGTGTGTATCTTAACATTATCAGTGCCTTTTGTTTCTATAGGAGATGCAGCTAACTAGTGCAATTGTACTTAAACAGTTCTGGCCCTTCAGATAAAGCCATTTTTAGCAACTACTACATTGTTAATACTGTACGTTAGTAAGCTAGCTAGCCAAGCAAAAAGCTTTCAAATGAACACACGTTGCAAAAGGCAAAATGTTACAGAGGATGTTCTCCTGAAGTTTCTCACTCTCTCTCTCTTTAACAAAGTGCTCTTAACGAGATATTTCATTTTTGTTATGCTTGTATTTTTGTCGACATTATATTGATTAGGAGAGTTCATGACAACTTACCTGGGTCTGGCGAGAGTCAGTTAAGGATGTTCCAGAGTCCCGACATGAATCACGTTTACTACGACTCCCAAGGTGCACTGCGATTAAAGCATCCAATCACCGAGCTTTAAAGCTGCTGACCTATCGCTTACAGCAAGCTGAAGCTAAAGGTTGATGTTTTTAGACACCGATTTAATTATTAATCACTTTTGATTAGTTCACACTCATAATCTGTTTCATTTTGAAATAAATTATTTTAAAATGATTTTGCCAAGCAAAGCTGACTGGCATCGTCTCTATAGCAACGGTAGCTGAGGATTATGGGTAGTGTATTGCCTACAGCTATCCAACACTTGCAAACAACTCTTTCTTTCTCAGAATCGAAGGGAAAAACACGAAAATTGATGTCCAGGAAATCAACCCACTAATGTTGTGTAACTAACAAGGACACAATGGTGTTTCTGCCTTTAGAAATGTTGTGGATATCATTGTGAAAATCACCGTTAACGTGAAAACGGACAGTACTTCCGTGTGTCAGGTCCTCAGTTAACCAATGGGACTGATGCCCTCAGCATCTTTAAGCGACGCGGTCGGGTTAATGAATTGACGTGAATGGAAGGCTGGAGCACTGGCTCTCAGAGTCAAATATCGACGCGGATGGAATTACATTAGAATCAATTGAAAGCCCGCTGCGTCGGATTATGAGGCTTAGGGAGACCTTGTGCGCCAGAAACTGACGCCGAAGGGCCCTGACCAAGCGTCGGTTTTTGACGAGCTGGGAGTGAGACTGTGTTGGTAAAGTAGTGCTCACCATTGCTGGAACATGTCACTTGCCTGCTAAAGCATTAGTCCTTTATTCAGTGCAATACAATGGGAAATTTGGATGTCATAAATGTGAGCAGCCAGGAGAGACTGAGGACAGGGGAAAGGGGACATGTCCATGCATTTCCATACAATATAGAGATCCAAAAGGGCTACAATTGAAAAGTTTGCTCTTGATATGAAAATACGGGTGAAGGGTCCCTGTTGGCTTAGCAAACTTAAAAGTTATAACCTTATCAAAGGCACTGCCGTAGATTATATGCACTTGTCAGCCCTTCAACATGGCAAAAAATGCCAAAGAATGGATAAACTCATTTCTAAATTTATTTGGCATAGAAAGAGACCCAGGATAAGACTTAAAATTCTTCTTCTGCCAAAGGAAAAGGGGGGTCTAGGCCTTCCAAATCTCCAATATTATTATCGGGCTGCACAGTTAAATGCAGTTGTGGCATGGATCAAAAATGATCAGGAAACTGGGTGGGCCCAGATTGAACAGAGTACAACTAGGGGTATATCTTTATCAATACTGCCCTTTATTAACATGAAATCTGTTAATAGTGCTAATTGAAAATGAATGGATAAAACATTAAAGGTTTGGACAATAGTTAGAAAAAAGCTTGGAGGTCCATTAGCGCCATGCCAATTGTGGGTAACATGGAATTTCTTCCCTCAGTATGGGATAGAGGATTTAGAAGATGGGCAGATAAAGGTCTTAACACAATCAATTCACTATTCAGTGGAACAGAGTTCAAATCATTTACTCAGCTTCAGGAGCAATGTCAGCTTCCTTCCAATGACCTGTATAGATATTTTCAAATAAGGTACTATACAAAAAATCACAAAGAAAGGGAGTTGCTTAGTAAAAACCCAAATAATATTGAGGATTATTTTATTACTTTGGTGGAAAAACACCTCACAATCAAAAACATGTTTCACATATATATAAAAGACTTTTAAATGATACCCAGCAAAATACTGAAAGTATTAAGGGAAAATGGGAATTGGAATTAAATGTTATAATTACAGACAATGTATGGGAAGAGCTGTGTATAAATTGTCATAAAGGACCTAATAGTCAGTTATGAGAGAATTCGACTGGAAATTAAAAATAAGGCATTTCAATACACCACTCATAATTTCAAGCTATGTGAAAGAACCTAATGTGGAATTGTGTTGGAGAAAATGTGGAAACATTGGAGACCATTCTCATATCTTTTGGGACTGCCCAGTAATCCAAGAATTCTGGAGGAAAGTCAAGGAAGAAACTGACAAGACCTTACAAGTGAATTCCCCATTGGACCCACTGATATTCCTGCTGGGAGCTATACCTCTGGAGACATATAGTTCAGATCAAAGATACATGTTACAGACACTTTCACTGTTTGCTAAGAAAATGATAACTGTTAATTGGAAGGATCCAAGCCTACAACTGAAAATGGACACTTTTGAACAACGGTGGAACTGCATTACTCTCTATTTTGAGGACTAGTGGAGGAATACGGGTTATTATAAGACTATCGTGTATCTCTGGGATTGATATTGTACTGCTGTTACTCCCTTTGGCGCAAATAATTATTTCCCGTGCGATTTCTCTTTGTATTATTTCTATTGCATTTTATTTACTTGCATTTCAATTCATAAGGTCCTATGTCAGTGAATGTTTTGTTTTGAGGAAAAATGGAAAAATAAAAAGTTAAAAAAAAAAAAAAAAAAGCCAAAGAATTTGACAGGCGATTTCAGGATATTTCTCCTCCATTCTCAACTCGATACCCTCCATCAGTGGCATCTCACAGAATGTTTTTTAAAGCATCAGAATATCGGGATCTTTTGATCTTCTATGGACCTGTTGTTTTCCATGGAATTCTTGCAATACTGTTCTACAATCACTTCCTTCTACTAACTGAAGCCATTTTCATTTTGTTGATGGAATCCATATCAATTGAACAGATTGATCATGCAGAGAATCTACTGTGCATTTGTTCTCAAATGGCTAATCTCTATGGTGAATGATACGAAACTGCAAATGTACACCTTCTCGTGCACCTAGCAGACAGTGTCAGGGCCCTTGGTCCATTATGGACTTGTTCATGTTTCCATTTTGAAGACAAGAATGGCTATCTGTTAAGGCTCATACATGCCACTCAAAATATACCTATGCAGATGGTTCATGCAGTCAAACCATAAAGCCAGGGAATGCCATAGCTGAATTTTACAGACAGATGACTAAAGATGATAGTTTCTGTCAAGAAAACAATGATTTGTCTAGGACTAAACTATATAAAAACAGTAAGGATCTTTCATATGGCACAAGTTAAGAGAAATTATCTCACATCAAAACACTATGGGAAAGGCAATAGAAGAAATAAGTTTACAGTTGTTTTTTTTACAAAAGGACAAACAAAGTATGGACAGATTGAGTTCTTCTTTACCTCAGAACAATCATGTGCCAAATGGGCCCTCGTTCATGAATTCAAAGGTGCAGGTTTTTCTTTGCTGCAAGACAGTGTAACAAATGCTACATGCAATCATATTGTTCCCCTATTGGACACCTCTGCCAATACAGTAGTTTCCTTGAATCATATATTGGGTAAAGTTGTATCCTTGACTTGACATCTATACTGGCATTGTGTTTGCAGCTCATTTCCTAAACACACTTGAAAATTTTTAACCCATTAAGACCTCAACTGGCCTAACAAGCCACAAATCTAATGATTAATCATTGAAATAACATGCTCTGAAAATGCACATGGCCCGCCCATCTGACCATGAATGCTTTGTAGAACTGGAAGGCATCTCAAAGGGATATTCCAGTGAAAGTTTAATCCATGGTCTAACACATGGTGACACAGAGAGAGTAAGTAAGATCTAGAAAGTTCACAGATTTTAAAAAGTCTCAAGGTGTCTTTTCAGCACATGATGGCTGTTTGTGTTAATTTGTAATGAATGAGTTATATGACTTGTGTAAGAAATCCACACATTTTGTAAGTTCAACATTATGTAAATAAACCATATATCTCGTAAGATATTTGCCTGAATTGATTACTTACTTACTTCTAAAATATAGTATAAATATAATAAGAGACAGCTGTGAGAGGATTTAGAGAACTCGCACAGTGCTCACTGTGAGACTTATTTCTCAGGAGAGACATTGAGACAGTGACAGTGACATTTTTTTAGTCAGATAACCTCAAAAATAAATGAGCTATCACACAAATATCCTAACTCTTATGTAATCTTAGGTGGCAACTAAATGACTGTCCTGATGATGCAATAGACAGATTTCCCCCCAAACCATGTCAGTCTTTTCTGAACTACAATATAGCTTTGAAACTTTGCTCAGATCTCTCCCTGACCGACACAAGGCGTTTTTTTCACCTAGATATACAGGATTTTACATGGTAAGAGTAAGAGTAACCTTTCATCTACATCCAGGATTGATCTTTTTTTAGTTTCTTCCTCTGCACTTCAGTATGTGAAATATGTCACCATTCTTTTGCTCCATTGTCAGATCATAAGAAAATCACTCTGAAATTAGGGGGCTCACAGAATACAACTAAATTACAGGTTAGGATACTGGAAATTTAATAATGCCCTTCTCAAAGACAATTGCTTTAATGATAGTATAAAAAGTCATGCGGACAATGAATCTACACAAAAATGAGAATACTTCAAGTTTATGACAAGAAGTATTGCTGTAAAGAGAAGTAAAGTATTAAAAGCCCTCAAAAATAAAACAGAAGCTGAATTACTGGGCAGAATTGGTTCTCTCTTATCTAAACCCAACTTATCTTCTGAAGAGGAGTTAGAAGTAAAGGATAAAAATAGATCATATTTATATTGAGTTAGCCAAGGGTGCATTTGTGAGATCTAGAGCCAAGTGGTTCGAAGAGGAGGAAACAAACTCCAGCTATTTTTTTACTTTGGAGAAAAGAAACGATCAAAGGAAGTCACTAAGTATGCTTAATATTAATGGAAGTAAATGCACAGATCAAAAATTAACATCTGATTTGTTTTTACTTTCCTTTTACAGCAACTTGTACAAATCAAAATTCAACAACCCTTATTGTGAAATGTTTATTGGTAAGATTGAAAAGCACAGTCACAACTGATGAAGACTTGAAAAAAATTTGTGACTCTAACCTGATCAGAGTAGAACTCAAGACTGCTCTTTTCTCAATGAAAAAGGGTAAACCCCCAGTAAATGGGCCTTCAGTTGAATTTTATACTAATTTTTGGGACATAATTCAGGAACCTTTAGTTTGCATGTACTGTGAATGTGTGGGCCAGGGAGAGATGATTACAACTATGAAAAAAGGCATTACATCACTAATTCAGAAACCAAATAAAAACAACTTACTGATAGAAAACTGGCGACCTATGACTCTTCTTACTATTGATTACAAAATTCTGGCATCAGTTTGTGCAACTGGGCAGCTGTGGCTGTAGGATAAGCGGAAAGACAACGAAACAAAAAACGAAACAGTTTATGCAACTACATTGAATGTGGATTTACCTCATATAGTTGCTAAACACCGGGTTTCATTAAAGATAGACACATAAGTAATAACATCAGATTTTTTTAACTAGAATTTTACAAAGCTTTTGACCCCATTGAAGATAAGTTTCTTACAGAATTTGGTTTTGGAAATCAATTTATAGATACTATTGAAATGTTTTATAAAGGAATTAATAGCTCACTGATTATCAACTATAGCACCTCTCATAGATTTGATATAAATCGTTGTGTTAGGCAAGGATGTCCAATTTTACCTTTTCTATTCATTTTAGTTGTTGAATTATTGTCATTAAATATAGCACATGATACAGATTTCAAAGGCATCTCTATATTTAATTGAGAAATAGGAATTTCTCAACTAAGACAATTCAACCCTTTTCCTGAAAAATAAAGAACACTTGGTCAAAGATATTGATTTAGTTAAACAGTTTTCATTAGCATCAGGCCCGAAACTCAATGTATCTAAATGTGAATTAGTGCCCATGATACCTTCATAGATAATATCCCAGTAAAAACCACAGTCCAAACCAAGTATTTGGGCATTCATATAACAAAAAATGTAATAGCAAGACAACAACTGAACTTTTCTGGAAATTTATTTAAAAAAACTAGAGAGATTTTTAACCTTTAGAGAAATAAAACACCCAAACTTAAAAATAAAACACCCAAACTTAAAAATGCAGTTCTAACAGCAGAGCGGAAGGTGGTCTTGAAGTGCTTAATTTCATCGAGATTATAAATACTTTTAAAATCAATTGGTTAAAAAGATGTTTGACACATCAACATTCATTGTGGACCTTCATCCCCAATCTGTTAGGCCTAGGCTAGAGAGGGGACTCAGATGCAAAGCAAGTAGAAATTCATAGGCTTTTATTCTAGAAATCCAAAGCTTCAGGAATGAGTGACAAATAAGCAGACTGTGAAAACAGATAACCTGACACTAACTAAATAAGGAAACAAAAACTCACAAAATAAAACCACACCAACAGTGGGAACTCCACAAACTGGAGACAACAAAATCACTCTCTATGAGAGTGATACTAGGACTAGGTTAGAAAAGGTACAACAGAAAATCACTCAAAAAACGAGGGAGGCACAAGGCTATTAAACAAACTACACTGGCAGACTAAGCTGTAAATATTTAACAAATGAAAATCACTCCTCAGAGGAAACAAAAGGCTATAAACAAAACTGTAAGTCTGAGCTGCACTGAAAAAGTTAACAAACAAAAAAGACCTGAAACGAGAGGGGAGTTAGACTTTCAAAATAAAACAGGAAGTTCACGAGAAAAGGAATAAATCTCTTTTTTATTCCAAATGGTCTGACAGAAGTATAAATAATATCTTGTCTGTTTTGGATGAACATGGTCTTGTCCTCTCCTATGAGAGTTTTACATTGCGTCATGATTTTCCAATACCTTTCAAAGAACACAACTCAGTGATAAAAGCAATCCCCTCTGGCTTACTTAATTTGATGAAAAGTCACTTATCCTTCTGTGAAGGAATTAGACCAGAGGGTGCATCTGTTTTGCTATTGAATGGTATCAATATACAAGACAAGAAATGTAACAGTAAACATATGAGGAACAATTTTCAAGATAGAAAGAGGTTTTCTCCACGAGGAAAATGTTATTGGTGCTCTAATTTAGAGGACATGGGAAAAAGCATGGCTTTTACCTCACAAATACTGTATTCATAACAAAGTAAAAGAAACTCATTTCAAAATTCTTCACAAAATATATCCTGTTAACTCTTTCATCTTGAAACCTTTGTGAGTTATAAATCCATTAACAGAACTTTCTTGTGGGGGCTAACAAGTCGCCTTCCACTTATTCAACATGCTTAAATATAAGTCATATTTCAGAAGAGCGACCATTTGTGCTAATATAACTGCTTGTTAATGAGCACTAATAATAATCTAATAATTGGCAGCTGTCTTGCCACAAATCTTAAACTTCTTCCAGATTTTGATATTAGTTTTGTCACATTTTTAGATGTGTAGCATGTATGTCTAGTCTGCACTTATAATAATAAACCAGTGTTTCATTGTTTTTTGAGAACTGCAGCTGAATTGCATGTCTTCCAAACCTCTGTATTATGATAAGTCATTTTGACTCTAATTTGTTGACACAAAAGAAATGGCAATTGCATATCACTCACAGGTACGCAGGATACATAGCTAAATAGTTAGCTTTCTTTAAGTACTTTGTTTGTTAGGGGGCCAAGCCTGAGGGGCCGAGGGAACGCGTCTGCTTGCATACGCGTTCCTAGGAATGAACCTAGCTATGAACCCTATTGTAATCTCTCTCTGGTGCTCTAGTCTAAAGTAGTGTTGCAGGGTAAACTGTGTAAGGGAGGGCGGTGCAATTTGGAGGGTTAGTCCAGACACCTGTACATACCTGACACAAAAACTACATATATCCGCCTGAAGGGGAGGCGGTATAACCTTTTTGCCTATAACTCCCACACCGTATGTCGCACGTTCAAAAACCTTGTATCCCCAGATTCCCTGAATAGAGCTGAATCACTTTGCAGTTGGCCTCGCCCACTTCCGCTTGAATTTTTTTTTGCAAAATCACAAAAACTGGAAAACCTACTTTTTCAAACTCTTTCTACTCACCTGTGCACAAAACTTATTCATGCATTGATCATTTTTTTCTTGATAGTCAGTTGCTTCCTATGGTCAAAGAGTGTGAATATCAAGCCATATTGATATCGAATCATGCTCCTTTGCTGTTGTGCATACCAGCCTCACATGATACTTATTGTCCATGGCGTTTTAATGCTTTGCTTGTTTCTGATGCTGACTTTGTCAAGTTTGTTTCGAAGGAGATTACAGAGTATTTGGCATATAATCAAACACCAGGAATGTCCTCCTCTGTCATTTGGAAATCGATGAAAGCCTATATTAGGGGTCAAATCATATCGTATTGTGCTCATGTTAAGAAGACTCTGGGTAAACGCCATGAACAGCTGACTAAAAGTATTTTGGAACTTGATGTAAAAATAGCCAACACTCCGTCTCCTGACTTATTAAAACAAAGACTGACACTTCAGACTGAATTTAATCTCCTGTCCACGAGGCATGCTGAAAATCTTATAAATCAGTCACAGCATAGGATTTATGAATATGGGAGAAGACTGGCAAAATTTTGGCTCACCAGCTATGTCAAGAAAATGCTAGTCGAGCAATAACGGCGATTAACGATGAGATGGGCGCTACACTTATAGATCCCTTGGAGATCAACCAGTGCTTCCACAGGTTTTATTCAAAGCTGTATACCTCGGAGTCTAGTGATGATGATTCTGTGTTTGACTCTTTTTTTTTTTTGGCAGCATTACTATCCCCACGATTGATGCTGACACTGCTGCCACCTTAGAAAACCCATTCTCAAAAGAGGAATTTGTCGCTGCAACTAGGTCTATGCAAAATGGAAAATCCCCTGGTCTGGATGGATATCCTTGTGAGTTTGGTTTTTTTTTAAATTTGCCAATGAACTAACTCCTATCTTACTTTCAGTCTATGAAGAATCATTTGGTTCTGGTTCACTACCTGAAACGATGAGACAGGCAGTTGTTTCGCTGATCTATAAGGAAGGTAAGAACAATTTAGAGTGCGGCTCTTTTCGCCCCCTCTTTATTGAATGTCGACAGTAAACTGCTGGCCAAAATGTTAACCCTTCATTTGGAAAATCTTTTGCTCTCTGTAGTTTCGGATGATCAGACCGGATTTATTAGAAATCGTCAATCGTTTTTCAATATACGTAGATTAATGAATATCCTTTGTAATCCCACTCAGTTAAACATGGCTGAGGTGCTTCTATCGCTCAATGCTGAGAAAGCATTCGATTGGGTTGAGTGGGGTTACCTTTTCTACACTTTAAAGAAGTTTGGATTTGGTACAAAGTTTATTTCTTGGGTTCACGTTTTTTACTCTCTCCCTTTAGCAGCAGTTCGTACAAATAATACTCTTTCCCCCTTCTTCCCACTATGCGGTGGAGCAAGACAAGTCTGTCCTTTGTCCCCACTGCTTTTTGCTCTGGCAATTGAACCACTGGCGATTGCACTACGTAGTAATGTCTCGATTAAGGGCATACAGAGGGGCAATACTGTACATAAAGTGTTCCTCTATGCGGACGATATGCTTCTATACTTATCTGACCCATTGAGCAGCTTACCACTGACTCTTATGCTGACGCTTATTGGATACATTTGGGAAAATATCTGGTTATAAAGTGAATGTACAGAAAAGTGAAATCATGCCCATAAACCCTGCTGCTGGACGTATTTTGTTTGATCCACTGCCTTTCAAAATTAGTAGGAATAGATTTAAATACTTAGGAATTTGGATTACACATAATTTTAAACATCTTTACAGAGCCAATTTTCTCCCTCTTGTTGACTCTGAAAAATGATCTTGATTGCTGGAACTTGTTACCATTATCATTAGGCGGTAGAATTAATACTATCAAAATGAATGTGCTACCTCGATTTTTGTATCTTTTCCAATGTGTTCCAATGTTTTTATCGAAATCCTTCTTTTTGCTTATTGATAAGTTGTTGTCCTCATTCATTTGGGATAGAAAAAGTGCCTGTATACGTAAAACTATCGTACAGCGACACCGCAAGAATGGTGGACTATCCCTGCCAAACTTTCAGTATTATTACTGGTCGGCTAATATACGTGCTATGTTACACTGGCTTAACCCGATAGAGGATGGCAGCCTGCAGTTGTTACAGTTAGAAGACTTGTCGTGCAGACCTACCACTTTACATTTTTTACTCTGCTCCAAGCTCCCATTGCCAGAACCTGTATGCAGATATTCTATCAATCAAGTGGTTAAGCACTTTCTGAAGATTTGGATGCAGTTCAGACGAGCATTCTTATTTAAAGACTTGATGATTAATGCCCCAATATCGAGGAACAATATGTTTAAACCCTCTGTTATAGACATCTCCTTTGATATCTCGACTGGTGGTGGATTGACCACTTTAAGAGACTTGTACGTTGATGGTACTTTTGCATCGTTTGAGCAGTTGAGGTTAAAATATAACATCCCTATTTCTCATTTCTTCAGATATCTACAGCTTCGCAGCTTTGTTGCCTCACATTCGACTCACTTTTGTCATGTCTCGTGTTTGTGTTGTCCTTGTATCTGGTTTTTGGTTTTGGGTTTTGATTTCATGTCCTTTTTTTCTATGTCTTGTTGTGTTATGTGTTTTGTTTTTCCTTGTCTTGTGTCTCATGTTCAGATTTTTCCATGCCCTCATGTGTCCTTTAAGTTCTCCTATGTTCTCCCCTCTGGTTCCCTCTGTCTGTTGTCTTGTTCCCTTCTGTGTCTGTTCCTCTGTGCTCCTCCCACTCATTATCACACCTGGCTTCCTTCCTCCTCTCTTTCCTCACCTGTTCCTCGTCATGTCATTAGTGTCTGTGTATTTAGCCTCTGTGTTCCCCTCACTCATTGCCCGGTCATTGTTTTCTGTTTTCTGTTTACGCTCTTGTCCATACTCTTGTTCAGGCTCTTGTCCATGCTCTTGTCCATGCTCCTGTCCCTGCTCCTCCTGAATGGTATGTGTTCTTTGGATTTTGATTTCTGGTTTCTGATGTTTGATTTGAACTTTGATTTTTTTCTTTGTACTTTGTCTTGCCTTTAAGTTGTTACTTTGCCATGCTGTTTTGGTTGTTACTTTGTTTCTTGTCCCCGTTTTGTCTGCCTTCGTGTTATTGCATTCGGCATTTGCTGAATTAAAGCTCGCCTTTTGTTCCTCCTTATCTTTGCCTCCCGTGTGTACTGCGTTTGGGTCCACCTTTCCCTTCCATAGTTTTCCCTTTAAACCCCAGCCTGACAACTTTCCATTATTACCACCCAGCTCTCTCCTTGATTCTCTTTTAAAACTTACCTCTGGCCGTAAACGGCTTAGTGTAATTTTATATGTCACTCAGCTTTTATAATTTGGAACCCCTGACACATTTAAAGAGTCAGTGGGAGGAGGAATTAGGCATAATGTTCACTGAGGATGAATGGGATTCTGTGTTAGATAGGATACACTCATCTTCAATCGGCTTAAGACATAAGGTGATACAATTCAAGATTGTGCACAGGCTACACTGGTCTAAAACGCGTCTATCAAGGATCATACCGACTATTGATCCAGTCTGTGACTGCTGTGGGATAGCAACTGCGACTCTGTCTCATATGTTCTGGTCCTGTTTGGAATTAACAGGTTTTTGGCAACCTATTTTTAATTTCTTTTCTGACTTGTTGGATGTACGCATAGAACCTCTTGCCATGATAGCAATATTTGATGTTGTACCTCGGGAACTCTGCCCCACACAACATAACAGGAGCATGGTAGCCTTTGCCATGCTTCTGGCTAGAAGGCTGTTATTGCTTAGATGGAAAGACAGGCGTCATCCAACCTTCAACCCATGGATCAGAGATCTTCTGCACTATCTGACTTTGGAGAAGATCCGCTACACCATGAGAGGCTGCACCCACACCTTTTACTCTATATGGCAGCCAGTTTTAGATGAGGTTGACAGAATGGATGCTCCTGTCATTTCAAGTATGTAGATGTGACCCTTCATTCCCCCCCCCCCTTTTTTTTCTCTTTCCTTTTCTTTTTCATGTGTTGTTGTTCTGTGTGTGTGTGTTTTTGTTTTTTTTTGTTTCCTTCATGTATCATATGTTTCTTGATATGATGGACCTGTGTTGGTTCAGTGGGGTGGGATTGTGTTGGTACGTATCAGATTGTATGCTCAATTGTGTTTTGTGCAATTTAAAAAAAACCAAAACAATAAAGATACTGTGTTTAATAAAAAAAAAAAAAAAAGACAAATTATTAACAAACAAATTTCTGTAGCTAGCTATTAAAATGTAAACTGTTTGATATCTCGGTCAAACTAAATGCTATTAATACCAAATTTGGCAAATTTTGGCCACTAGGGGGCGCTGAATATATGGGAAGTTTATATCTCTTGAATAGCTACAGTTATCCATATGATCCCTTAATAGAGCTGGGTTTTTCCCTCTCCTCTCTATGGAGTAGTTCATCTCCCCTCCAGCTCCAGTCAGCAATCATCATTACAGAACATTGGTACCTGGTGCCCGAGGCTCAGCAGGTCGATCAACACAAGAGACGATAAATTCGAGGAAAAAAAAATAAAAAAATCTCTGATCTTCCCTCCCATAGACAAAGGGTACAGAGCAGAATCAGAAGTGGCTTCAGATGTTTATCCTCCAGAGGTCCTGGCTATTGTCCAGAATCTATAGCTGGGCGCAAGCAGCTGAGCAGCGGTTCTTGACCAAAGTCTGCCCGGTTCTAACACTCATCTTTTGTTTTGACAGAGAGCATTTTCCAACACAATGCAAACCCCTGTAGGTGGCACTTGATTGGGTTCAACTTCGTCCTACAACAGGCTCATAACCCAAAGCAGCAGCACAGCTCCAAACTATGCAAGACAATTTTATGTAAGAAGCAGTCAGCTGGTACTCTGTTTATAATGGAAGCATCTCAACCCCGCTAATTTTTTGGTGACCCCAAACTTTTGAGTGATAGAGTATATGGGAAAATGTATTTTATTTCCAAATGACAAAAGAAATGAAGTGTCGTCCTCATTCATTCACCCACATGCTCTCTGTAAAATTCCCTTTGAACTGCATCTACAAAATATGCCACCAGGATGTTTTAACCAGTGACACGTTTCCTTTCTTTGCAATAAAATGATTTATTTCAATTACAGCTATGTTTAAGAGTACATGTCAAAAACAGACACATGGTAAAGAAGCACAGTAAATCCATTATAAAACAGAGAAGAATTAACATTAGTTTTAGTGAGTAGGCGACCTATAAAACAATAGGACAAATAGCAGAGATCACTCTCCAGGTATGGCTGCCACCGCTGATGCTGACTGGTCCAGCTTCTGAGGAAGGGTGACAGTCGCAAAATGGACCCTGTCGTTCTTCAGTTTCTGTCTCACCATCTGTGTCAGGCCCAGCTCCATATACTCTTGTGTCTGCATGTCATACTGAGGCCAGTTGACCAGACCAGGACTGTTGGGAGAGCTGAGGACGTATACAGACATGGCAGCTAAAGACATTACAACAGTCTGTATCTAGCAAAGAAAATCATCTACAAGTGTTTCCTACTGATTTCATTTCATTTTCCCTCTCTTTATGTTTTTTTGTTGAAAACAACTGCCTCATCACCTAGCATAGGATGTTAATTTTAGATATGTTGTGTACTAGAATTTTTTTCTGTTAATTTGTTATGTTAATTGAAAATTCCAAACGTTTCCATCGATTGGATTAAGTTTCCTATCGCTCTGCACTTTATATGTTCATATTGATACAGCAATAGCTAGTGGAAAGCATTTTGAAACTGGAATTGATGTTAATGACTGACATGCCCACCAAAGACCTGCTGTGTTTAAAGAGACCTGGAAATACTGCTCTGGAGCTCTCCCTCCCTCCTTCTGCATTATTGTGCTGGGAGTGTGTGTATTCTTGCAAAGGACTAGGTCAGCCACTGTTTTCTACTGTGAATTTAACTTTTTGGTTTGAAGTATTTCAGCCTTGACCCTATTTCCTATTTGCCTTGACCTTATTTTCCATTTCACTGTTTTTGTCATTTGAGAGTTAATTTTAGTTGGCCAGGTTTTAAGTGACATGTACCTTCTATGTCTCCTGCTAACTGTTCCTCTTTTAAGAAGCCATAGATTTTGTCACAAGACACACTAATGTCTCTTCTAAGGGCTTAGGGTTCCTCCTGCCCCTTAGCAGGAGTTGCCGTTGTCAGTTATGTAAAGATGTTAGCTGTTCCTGGTACTAGACACATGTAACTTAACTTTTGTGATGTACATTTCATAACTTAACCACATTTGTAATTTAAAATAACTCACCGTCAACTTTCACTTTCACACAGGATGTGAACAGTGGCCTCTTGTAAAGTCTGTGCTTTTTTGACCCAACCATTCATCCTCACAACGTTTTCACTCTCCATCTGTTTTTCTCGATTTAACTAATATAGATTAGCTTTAATAATGTGTTTTTCTCAATGATTACGTACCCAGTACGGGCAAAATTGGCCCAGTATGTCATCATGGTCCTACAGACTCTTTCATCCTCCTTGGTAATGTTGCCTGAGGATGGAGTAGGAGGAGATTTATTATAAAATCAAATACTGATTCTCATTAACCATAATCTGAAGTGACTGAAAATTTTGGTGTCGTGTCCATATGGTCTGTCATCTCTTCATCCCTTCCTTTGTTTCACCAAGTCCCACAACTTGCTATATATTCAATTCATGCTTACTTAGCCCTAACAAGTAATGAGAAAAGACAGAAGCACTGGAGCCAGCCTAATCAAAACATTATTTTTAGTATTTTAGTATTATTATACATAACTTACCAATGACTTTTATATGTCCATCCCAGAAACATCCACCAAACATGAAGCCAACATCATCTGCATGATCTGCCTTCACAAAGCTGGGTCTGTTGTGTTTATATATCTCAGCAAGGTATACAAACTCATACATGTAAACTGGAACACCTGCATCTAAATATACCAGGGAGAGAGAAGATGAGAGGGGTGTTACTGGGCTGAGATGAGATTAAAGATCGGGATCAAGTTGATTATACCCAGTAGGTGATATGAGGGGGGATGCCTTCCCCCTTGCTGGCAAAATTACCAAAAAGCATCCCCCTTGTTAACCTGCCATCACTCTCCATCCACTAGCAGCAGATAGTGTGTTGCAAATCACAAGTGGCCGTGATCAGCCGCAGCACACGGTGGAGTCAAGCCATGCACGGCTAGCATAGCCAGCCTAATCAAACAAGCTGCACCATGCAGATTGCACCGGCAGCATGTCAGAGACACAGGAATGGCATGGAGGGAGCAGCTGGTAAATTTTCAAAATAAAACAGTGTGCAGACTCCTGATTGTATAAAAATGAAAATTACCAGATCAACAAAAATTTGCTATTTATGTTCTAAAACTAAAATGTTACTTTTTGTGAGTGTTTTTAGTGTGTCTGATCAGGACATGGTGGCTATGTTATTTGGCAATTGTAATTTTTGTGCGGGTTTATCCACCTTATTCCTGACTTTGCGAGTTTACCCATGGTTCATAGCGGTAGTTGGTTATGCTCTTCCGGTTGAACTGGTTGAACTTGGTGTTTATGCTCGCATAGCTGTCATGCTCGCTCAAAAACGGGATTTTAACACAAAGAAAGTGACAAAATGGACAAAAATCGGAGGTGGATACACAGTACAGATGTTTTAAAAAGTTGTGAGGACAGTTCTATAACAGCGCCTGTCAGTTCTCATGGAGTGGGTAGATGACATGGCCCGACGTTAGCTACATCGACATAGTTAATTATCTTGTATTTTTGCAGAATTGTGCAGTTACAAAAACAAAGAAGCAGACAACTACCTGCACAGTAACATAATAGGGAAAGTACTGTTACAGAAAGACAGCGAGTTTATATTTCTGAAGGCAGCAGTACAGTTATGGTTAAGGTGTTCTGCAACAATGTCCTTTGGGAGGTGTACATAGGTGTGTCGGGGCAGGGAGATGCTCCCATTGGGCCATCCCACCTGTTAAAAATGAACAAATCACCTACTGATTATGCCTGCAGGAAATAAATACAGGCTGGTGCATTAACTCTTTAAGTACTAATCTTTCCGTGCTTTGCCTCTTCTAACCTGAGTGGTATCCGGCCACCTTGACGACAGGCAGCGTCATCAGCAGGTCTCCCATAATTTCAGTGAATCCGTCCCTGATCTCCTCTGGGGTTTTGGCATCTTTCAGGTATTCCTCTGCAATGAGGCTGTTGGCAAAGGAGGCCTGGAACAGGGAGGAAGGTTGGACCATCGTAAGTCACTGTGAGGCAGTGATGTTTTTCTACAGCATTAGTTCTGAGTCAATCAGCAAGACGGACGATGTCCTGACCTTATCAGCTACTGACATGCATAAGAAAAGTGGTGCAGATGGAAGATATGCCTTACTCATTTAATATCCAGTTTAAATGTATGTCAATATATGCATTTAATGTGATGAATACAGTATGAGATAAATGTTTCTGACAACTGTGAAGGTCAAAATGTTGCAGCAAGAAGACTTTGGAAACTTCATAGATGCTGATTGATATGTTGGTTGGCTAACGACTGTTATTGGCCTTTCACAGATTTATCAGTATCCGTGTATGTTGTGCTGATGTGAAAACATTTCATTGAGATTAAAAGTAATTCAGAATGATTTTTGTAGAAGACTTAGAAACTGTTAAATATCCTGCCTCCATATCATGTCTTTGTCACAAGCGTTTAACAGTCATATTTGAGGGAACTTCACAAAATAAATTGTGTGTTTTGGCCAGTATGTTGATATTGGATTTTTTTTTACGTCCTAATATCACGCTTTACAATTCTAAAAAGTTCATTGTGCTGGCTTTCAACAATGATGATTTAAAATGCTAATCATATTCAAATTACTCTACTTGACATTACTTTTGCCTAAATACTATTATAATGAATGCAGCAAAAAAATAATTAAAAAAGCTCATTCCACTGTTGTGTTTTTTACATTATACACATAATTGTTAATTACATTCTTCCTTCAAATACTTTTGCAGCTGGAATAGGGAAATAGGAAATTAATGAAGCCTGAGGGAAGAATGGAGCTTTCACATTATTGGAAAAAAAAAAAAAAAATTAAACCAGAAAACTTTGCATGTTCATAGATTCTGAATCACTGAGGGAGAAAAAGATTTTTTAAGGTAATCGAACTGTTTTGCAGAAAATAATATACCCTCACCCAAAAAGGGCATTTTTATGTGTTAGAACTTGTTGAGAAGGCACCGCTGAGCAGTTGTCATCAGGCATGTAAAAAAGGTTTCTTTTAAAAAATAATCAAACGGATACAGCACTAAATAAATATTTCTTCGTATTGGCCATTGCTATTTATCCGTGCAAACTTCAATCTTTTTAAAATGTGTGTGAATAGCTTGTTTGTGTCTATTTGTGTTCGCTTGTCTCTAAATGGCCCACTTAGCATCCTGACTGGACACATCATAGATTGGCATGTTTCATGCACGACTTAGGACAGGAATGCTTTAAAGTTGGTGACATCATTGGTGCCCATCTACACAGCATCAGTGACATTGGTGAAGTGAGGTGTCTGCACAGAGCCCACAGGATATTAAATGTCAAAACTGGCCCAGGGTGGTTCACCCTGTTGCTGTCTGGAAAAAGATACAGAAGTATCTGCTGCCAGGCCACCAGACTATGGTGGTCTTTTTTTCTTTGTAGTATAAAGGGACAACAACTTTTTGTTGTATAAACCTGTATTGTAATATGACAGTAACATTGAAAAATGAAAACATGAAACATTCAAACCTTGAGGGCCAAATTCAGTTGTTAAAATTGTTTTAAAATGTAAATGTAATTAATACTCTCATCAGATTTTTTGGTAAAAAACAAAAACAAAAAACAAACAAAAAAAACTCTGCAGCTTTAAATAAAGTCAATCAGTCTCATTATCATCAGCAAGCACTAACAGCTGTCATGGAGCTCACCCCTGCAGGATTGAACATGTTCACCACTGCCAGCACAGACTCCTTGTTCATACCATGCTCCCAGCCAGGAGGCGCAAAGCTCTGAGATCAACATGAGACAACGCTTAAATTGTATACAAATCCTTCAAGAAAAAGAACACTCAATTGATTGTCACTCACAAAAAATAATAGGAACGACAGACTGGATAAAGTATAATATGAGCATTAGGAATCAAAGCATAGTGAAAATGTGTGACCTGAGGCAGGATCCATCCAAACTCATGGTTGGTGATTCCCATCATCACTGGAACCTTCATCACTTCTTTCCTCTTTAGAAGCTCCTCTGCTGTATCAGTCAAAAACACGCCATCCACCACGGCTCCCAGGTAAATCTTCATCTAAACACAAAAAACAGTGCACCAAGGGGATGAGGGGATTTAGGGGTTTAGCAGCTAAGACTGTTTACAGGCTGCCATTTGAGGTTCTATGATGTACTAAAACACCTTCTAAGAAATAGCTGTTGTCTGGATTACAGTGATTAGCATGTTTTACTTTTACTCTTGGTTAATCCAGTCTTCTTCCATCTGGGAGCACACAAAGAAACTTAATAAAATCAGGACGTTCTTCTTTTGGGCGTTTTGGTCTCCTAATTTAACTTGAACTACACCCTAAAGAAAAAAGGATCCAGGAAATGTGAGCTGTAAAACACAGAGTTAGCATGAACAAATTCAATTCAATTAATCAATAACATCTGCTTGTATATTTTCAAAAGACCATATACCTTTTTAGTTGCATCAACCAGCTCATCTATACTCTTTCCCCTCATGCACTGGACCAGTTTCTCTGTACTGTTGCAGTCACATCCAGTAATGTTGGCAACAATCTATGGGAGAGATTTAAGGAAATCACAAATGCAAACTAATGCATACATAACTGAATGTACTCTAATGCAATAGTTCACTCTAAAAAGTGACAGATAATCTGTGTTTATTTTCCTCTGATACATATGAAAGCTGCTATAAAAAGTTACTTTTTATCCACTCCACAAGAGAGCCACAGATAGTTGTCACTCTGATCAGTAGTGTTTAAAAACTAAAATTTTCCCTTCATTCTGCTCAGTGATGAAGATGCAAACACATGCCAAAGCAGTTTTTATGTTAAATTATATAGTTTGATTTGCTAGCTGGACAGATAAACCTCTTGATCATGTCTTTTAAAAATTCAAACCAGAAAATTTCAGTTTCAATAATCAAGTAAGCTAGTATTGTTTCACCATTACCTTATGTTTCCATTCTATATCTATATATAAAAACCTGTTCTAAAATTAAAAGTTGCTTCTGATAAATATAGGCAGCACATGGCACTTGCTGTCTGGCTCCTCAGATGAAATAATGTTTTTATAGCTGGATTTACATGGCCTATTATCTCATTGTGAAACCACAATATAAATTAATGGCATACCATGTTTGTGTTTAACCCAGGAAAACCCAAATTTGAAGAAGACTAAGACAAATCCTTCTGGCCCCGGATTGGGCAATCACCAAGACAAATCTAGCTGCTGTTTCCACATTATGCTGACACAGAAAAATGCATTTGTGGGGCATCCCAGAAGCTGAGTTGTTAGAACGTGATAATGTATACATAGCCTGTGTCCTTGCTGCAGCAGCTGATGGTTCAAAACCAACCTCTGGCCTTTTCTGGATGTCTCTCCCTCCCTATCCCTATTCTGTCACTCTTTACCTGTCCCGAACAATGCCAGTAAAAGCAATAATATCATCCATCCGTTGTCTGCAACCGCTTATCCTTTTCAGGGTAACAGGAGGTCTGGAGCTGATCCCAGCTGTCACTGGGTGAGCGGTGGGATACACCCCGGATAAGTCGCCAGTTTATCAGAGGGCAATAATATCCCATTACATATAGTTCATGGCTTTATGGAGAGTAAGCGGGGAGGACTGAGACAAGTTGCAGAGGTGCATAGGCTGGAGGCTGGTGGCTTGTTAGGCTGGAGCTCAAGGAGGATATCCACATTGGAGAAGCCGAGGAGAGATGGGGTAAGTTCTGAAGGAGAGCACCACATAAGCAAACAAATTCTATAGAACCTTCCCAGTCACTGGAAGCCCCTACCCCAATGCTGAATGTCCAAGATCTTATGAACTGTGTAGGCCAGCAAGTCAAAGATCAATCGGAGGGGGTTCAGGCGGTGTACAGGCAACAAAGCAGGGAGCTTGAGGTTGACAGCAGATGGGTTCACTCACCACTCTCCTGCAACAGCTTCCTGTAGTGGGGAAGTCCCTGTGAGTCGATTACCGAGTGCAGTAGAGTTCCGCAGCTCAAGGATGAAAATGTATAATTATTACTCCATGAAAATGCAATCAAAGTTCATATGTGTCTTGCCTACCAGCTTATAACAGTTATTATCGAGAGTGGACAGGGAAAAGAATGGAATTGAGCATTTCTAACCACAGTCGGTAATCAACTCGCAGGGACTTCCACACAACAGGAAGCTGTTGCAGGAGAGTGGTTTGTTGTGTTCACTTTTCAATAGCAATCCGACTAAGCTAGCGGAGGTTTGTTGCCTCAAGCTATTACTGCAACTCTATTTGTAATGTTGCTGAGGTTTGGATGTTCTGAGCATTATTTGTGGCTTTTTGATGGCGGTTTCTTGCTGGAGGTGTGGGCTGATGGTATAGCAAAGTCTACATCCTGGACAGGAAAAAGGTGGGGGCTGAAATCCATTAGCTGACAAAAACTAGGACATACCTGTTGCCGAGCAGGTTATGGAGTTGTGTGCACATACAATTCATGGCAGGAGCTCCAGGAGGAAGGATGGTGATCCATAACACAACGGGCAGTCTCTAGGCCATTCTGTCTGGCTGTTGTACTGGGGATAGTATCCATGTTAAACTGGATGCTGTGCCCAGGGCAGCATGCCTACCAAATTCAAGGTTTTCCCCCACTGGAAAAAATATCCATTGGAATGCTGTGGAAAAACCTGGGATACTAGGATGTCAGCGGTCTCTTGAGCAAGGAAACTGTCACATCACGGTGAGGAATGTCCTGTCTTGGGTTTTTGTCTTGTGAATTTCATGTTTTACTTTGAAAAGTAACTCTCCTCTCGTTACAGGTCACTTGCCCTTCCTCTTGTGTCCCTGGTCTGACGTCATCCCTAATCCTTGATTGTTTTCACCTGTGTTCCCCTTCCCCATGTGTATAAAGTCTTTGTCTTCCCCTGTCTGCGTCGCCAAAGTATTTTGTCCTCTGTCGTGTACTGAAGCCCTGTCTCACAGTCTTGCCATTGTCTCAGTTAAGTATTGTCAAGTTTTATTTTCTGTTTTGTTCCTCTTTGGATGAGTGATTTTGATTTTGTAAATTTCTGGTTAGTGTTTGATTTCATAGATTTGCTGTTTGATAGCCTTTTGTTTTCCTCCTCGTGGAGCGCTTTTTGTTGAACCTTTTGTAGTGTTCAGAGTAGTGAGTTTCATAGGCTGTGTGCTGACCTCTTCGGAGTGATTTTATTTTCTGTTTAAGTTTCATAGCTAAAGTTTTCAGTTCAGTGTAGGATTCCTCCTTCGGGAGCACTTTTCATTCTTTGTGTTTTATGTCTTGTGTGTCTTGTGTGTTTGTCTTCATAGCATTTCATAGCCATTTGTTTGTCATTCACGCTGAAGAGTTGCAACCAGTCAATAAAACCTGACATTACCTCTGCCATCCTGCATCTGAGTCCTCTCTCCTTTGTCCGAGCCTGACAGTATACTTTGGCCAGACATGGACTCAGCAGAAGCAGAGCAACTGTCAGAGGTCCTGCAAACCCAGGAAGCTCGCCTGAATCGCCAGGAGGAGTTCCAGACCGCCATGGCTGCCAACATGGGTCAACTCTCCTCCCAGTTACAAGAGCTTCTGGGTCAGCTCTGTCGACCGAGCCCGGCAGCGCAGACTCCGCCTACCCCAGCCAGTACCACGGAGAACCTGGGCTCTGCAAGACCTTCCTAAACAACTGCTCAATCCACTTTGAGTTCATGCCTCACGCTTTTCCCATGCAGCGTGCTAAAGTAGCGTTCATGATCTCCCACCAGGCAGGACGGGCCAAAGCTTGGGCTTCCGCCGAATGGAGCCGGATCTCCTCAATTTGCGACACCATAGCTGGTTTCCAAGTGGCGTTGACCCGGTGAGTTCCAGTCGGGAGAAAGCTCAAGAACTCAGCACCCTGAAACAAGGAAAGAACTCCGTATGTGACTACGCGATTCACTTCCGCATGCTAGCTGCCGAAAGCGGGTGGAACAACACCGCGTTGTATGACATTTTCCTGAAGGGACTGTCACCCGACATTCAAGACCTTCTCACACCCCTGGACCTACCCTTGAGCCTGGATGCTCTCATCACTCTCGCCATTCGCACAGACAACCAGCGAAACGACACCAGTAGCCGAAACAGGGAGTACGGGAAGGAGCAGCCTTCACCCCGGACTCCATGCACGACGACGAACCCATGCAGCTGGGCAGAGCCCGCTTGACCCATGAGGAACGACAGAAACGACAACTGGAAGGAAGATGCTTCTACTGTGGCAGCACCAGTCATCTCGTCAGCTCCTGTCCAACCAAGAAAACACCAGCGGTGAGTTCAAATCAGGTCTCTAAGACCGAATTTTGCACCCTCACTCATGTCACTTTGAACACACTGCATAATCTGGAGGCGAGTGGAGCCTGATGGATCGGAGTCTGGCGAATAAATTACAAATTAATAGCGAACCTCTAGCCAGACCCATCGGAGCCCGTTCTCTCAACGGCAAAGAAATTTTCGCTATCACACACATAAGCAAACCGGTTAAGATGACCATTGGAAACCATCACGAGACGATCCAGTTCCACCTTTTCACTTCCATGTTACACTCTCTGATTCTGGGACAACCATGGCTTTTTGAACACAATTTGCATTAACTGGAGGAGCGGAAAGATCAGAGAATGGGGAGAGGAATGTAAGGAGCATTGTCTTTTGGAACGTGTTGCTGAAATTAACCTCTTCTCTGCCAATCCTGCCACAGACTCGGATTACCCGGACTTGACTACGGTTCCACCATGTTATCATCACCTCAAGGAAGTATTTGATAAATCTAAGGCCTTGTCTCTTCCTCCACATCGTCCCTATGACTGTGCCATCGACCTAATTCCTGGATCCCCCATTCCCAAGGGCCGCCTGTACTCCATTTCGGATCCTGAAAGAAAAGCCATGAATGACTATATCTCTGCATCCCTGAAAGCAGGACTAATTCGTCCATCTTTGGCACCCGCAGGAGCTGGATTCTTCTTCATGGGGAAGAAGGACGGATCAATACGCCCCTGCATCGATTACAGCCCACTGAACGACATCACAATTAAGAACCGGTACCCCCTTCCACT
The DNA here is from genome assembly GCF_904848185.1 of Acanthopagrus latus. Classification (NCBI taxonomy): domain Eukaryota; kingdom Metazoa; phylum Chordata; class Actinopteri; order Spariformes; family Sparidae; genus Acanthopagrus; species Acanthopagrus latus. Next base: position 30,169,634 of record NC_051046.1, on the reverse strand, counting down.
CATGACCTCAGTATCTGACCAGCTTCAACAAGCTAAAATCTTTACTAAACTCGATCTTCGTAATGCTTACCATCTGGTCCGCATTAGAGAGGGGGATGAGTGGAAAACCGGGTTCAACACCCCCAGTGGACTTTACGAGTACTGTGTAATGCCATTTGGCCTGACTAACGCACCTGCTGTCTTTCAGGCCATGATCAATGACGTCCTGAGGAATTTTCTGGACCAGTTCATGTATGTGTACCTGGATGACATTTGAATATACTCTCCTGACCTTGCTTCCCACCAAGACCATGTCACTTAGGTCCTTAAGAGACTTCTAGACAATCAGCTGTATGTCAAAGCAGAAAAAAGTGTGTTTCATGCTGATACTGTCTCATTCCTGGGCTTCATTGTAACCCCTGGAAGAGTTCAGATGGATCCGGCTAAAGTGAGCACTGTGGCAGAATGGCCTACTCCAGACAACCGCAAGAGGGTTCAGCAATTCCAAGGATTTGCGAACTTTTATAGGCGGTTTGTCAGGGGCTTCAGTGCAATAGCTGCTCCTCTCCATGTTCTTACCTCCACACAGGTTCCTTTTCGTTGGTCACCAGAGGCCGAGAAGGCATTCCAGGAGCTCAAGCATCGCTTCACCACGGTGCCTACACTTACCTTGCCTGATCCCCAGCGTCAATTTGTGGTGGAGGTAGACGCGTCCAACGATGGGGTAGGAGCAGTACTGTCTCAGCGATCAGAAAAGGATGGCAAGATGCATCCCTGCACTTTCCTGTCGAGACGGATGTCCCAAGCTGAACGCAACTATGGCGTCGGCAACCAGGAACTGTTAGCGGTAAAACTGGCGTTAGAGGAATGGAGACGTTGGCTGGAGGGGGCCGAACAACCATTCATTGTCTGGACCGATCAGAAAAATCTTGAATTTATCAGAAAGGCCAAAAGGCTTAACTCTCGCCAGGCCAGGTGGGCTCTGTTCTTTTACCGTTTTTCTTTCACTTTGTCTTACAGGCCGGGATCCTGAAACGTCAAGCCAGATGTCCTATCACAACTATTTGATCCTGAGCCAAAGACCAAGCAAACCGAAACTATCCTTCCACTGAACTGCGTGGCTGTCCTGACAACTGTCTATTTGTCCCTGCTGAGCTACGGCCACAGGTGATTCACTGGGCTCATACCTCGCTGCTTTCTTGTCATCCGGGAGTCAAAAGAACCATGTTTGTGATCTCCCGGAGGTTTTGGTGGCCCGCCATGGAGCCGGAGGTCTGGGAGTACATCGAGGCTTGTTCGGTCTGTGCACGCAACAAGACGTCTTCTCAGACACGCACGGGACTGCTTCAACCGCTCCCCATCCCCTCCAGACCATGGTCGGACATTTCCATGGACTTCATCACAGGGCTCCCGGTCTCACAGGGAAACACCACAGTACTCACAGTGGTTGACAGATTCTCCAAGATGGTGAAATTCATTGCCCTGCCAAAATTACCATCCGCCAAAGAGACAGCAGAGGCAGTGATGATTAGACCAGGGGCCCCAGTTTGTGTCCAAGTTCTGGAGGGAATTCTGCAGACTCATCGGAGCCAGAGCCAGCCTGACATCTGGATATCACCCAGAAGCTAATGGCCAGACCGAACGCCTCAATCAACGACTGGAAACCGGCCTACAATGCGTGGTGCACCAGAACCCCTCGACATGGAGCAAACACCTGGTCTGGGTTGAGTATGCTCACAATTCATTGCCCACCTCTGCTACTGGCCTCTCTCCTTTTTATTGTGCCTTAGGTTACCAACCCCCACTGTTTCCAGACAATGAAGGGGAAGTGTCGGTTCTCTCAGCCTATGCCATGGTTCGACGCTGTTGATGCATCTGGGCCGCCGCTCGACAGGTGTTGATTCGTCAGGGAGATTGGGTCAAGAAGACAGCAGATCGGAAAAGACGTCCTGCTCCCAATTACCAGCAAGGCCAGAGAGTATGGCTTTCAGCGAAAGATCTAAACCTCAAGGTTCCCTCCAAGAAGTTGGCTCCTCGGTTTGTGGGTCCCTTCCCCATTACCAAGATCGTTGGTCCTGCTGCGGTTCGACTACGTCTGCTCCGGTCCCTACGGGTTTCATGTGAGTCAAGTCAAGCTGGTCAAGGAAAGCAAGATGGTGCCATCAGGAGTCGGCCCTTGGGGGGGGGTACCGTCACATCGCGGTGAGGGATGTCCTGTCTTGAGTTTTTGTCTTGTGAATTTCATGTTTTATTTTGAAAAGTAACTCTCCTCTTGTTTCAGGTCACTTGCCCTTCCTCTTGTGTCCCTGGTCTGACGTCATCCCTAATCCTTGATTGTTTTCACCTGTGTTCCCCTCCCCCATGTGTATAAAGTCTTTGTCTTCCCCTGTCTGCGTCGCCAAAGTATTTTGTCCTCTGTCATGTACTGAAGCCCTGTTTCACAGTCTTGCCATTGTCTCAGTTAAGTATTGTCAAGTTTTGTTTTCTGTTTTGTTCCTCTTTGGATGAGTGATTTTGATTTTTTACATTTCTGGTTAGTGTTTGATTTCAAAGATTTGCTGTTTGATAGCCTTTTGTTTTCCTCCTTGTGGAGCGCTTTTTGTTGTACCTTTTGTAGTGTTCAGAGTAGTGAGTTTCATAGCCTGTGTGCTGACCTCTTTGGAGTGATTTTGTTTTCTGTTTAAGTTTCATAGCTAAAGTTTTCAGTTAAGTGTAGGATTCCTCCTTCGGGAGCACTTTTCGTTCTTTGTGTTTTATGTCTTGTGTGTTTGTCTTCATAGCATTTCATAGCCATTTGTTTGTCATTCACGCTGAAGATTTGCAACCAGTCAATAAAACCTGACATTACTTCTGCCATTCTGCATCAGAGTCCTCTCTCCTTTGTCCGAGCCTGACAGAAACAAATTAAACTGACTTTGAGAATATGTTAATGATAGTAAATATGATTGTATTACCGTCGGAAGAGGGCATTCCAGTAACAAAGTCTACCGCTATAAGACCATGGGCAACTGGGAATGTGTAGAGGGGGCACAAAACCAGCAGGATGTGATTACGATGTGAAGCCATTCCTCAAGCACATACAGAGCAGGCAACAACAAACTTCTTACTGTCTCTCACCATAATTGGCCACTAGAAGTGCTTGGCCACAGGTGCCCAGATCCCCAGAGTAATGCTCAGGTGGAGTACCAAAGGGCTCTTTAGACAGAGGGGGGAAGAGCTGAATAGAAGGAGCAGCAGATGGGTTACCCACAGAGAGAGGAAGGGTAGTTGAGTGGTTGTCTGGCTGAGCTGGGCACTGAGCTGAGTTGGTGGAGGATGTCCATAACTTCCCGAAGAACCTGGTCATGCCTACCAACGAATATGCCTTGTGCACTGCCAGATTGTTCTGTGATGGTTGTTGGGTGTTGCAGGACCCAAGAGTGGACAATCATGAAAGAAAATCGAAAGAAAGAAAACTCCAAGCATCCAGAAAAGACACAGCCAGCCTCCGCTGCACCACTGAAACACACAGGTAAAAGGATAAACACAAAGAACAGAAAATCCACCCGAAAACTCCAAATCATGACATATGTTCTGTGTTCTGAGATGTGTTTCTGAAAAGTTGATGTGTTTTGTGAAATGTTATATATTTAAAGGGCAACAGATGTGTGTTAGGATGGAAAGGGGGTTATAATTACTCTTTTTCTTTCTAACTTTTCCTAACCACTTTTAGCTGGTTTTCACTTAGAAGTGATGGGGTGGTTGATAGTAATAACATGTCATTGTGACGCACCATCTATGAGGGGTGTGTTCGAAGCAATTTCTGAAATCCCCTTATCTACTAGGCTGAGGGATCTCAAGGGGACAGTTTGTGTCGAGAGACTGCTACTGGACACTATCAGTGATACCCACCTTCTACACAAGGTCTTTTGTGGAAAACCAGCTTTGACTATTTTCGGGGACCTGACCACCACACCTGTCCTGAACTTTGAAACAACAATATGGCACACTGCACAAGGGAGTAAAGACAAGTGCTGTTGAGGCTTTTGGTGATGTAGCTGTTGACATGCTAGCTGCCCCCTTGCAGGTGAACCACTCAGTTGTTTCTCCAGTCTTGGAAACCGGTTCAGCTAATTATTTTAATTTCCTTGTTTTTACCCTTTTCTACACACTCCATGTTAAGACTAGCTTGAATGTCAAGTGATTGCTCAACCTTCACCCTATACTTGAGTAGTCGGTAACATCACTGTAAAGTGGTACTAATAAAAGTGGTAGTAGCAAAAGTAACAGTAGATTACATGTGTAATGTACACAGAGAATTGTCACTTAACTCTGCAGTTGTCTGGCATTAATCTCTGCACTCATTAACCTATTTTCCAGCAGCTTTAGGAAGCTCTTTTCACTTAAAAGATTTATTTAAAAAAACTCTACACAATACATGCCAAGCACCAAACAAATTAGCAGCTCGTCAGTGAACATCATGGAGCATCATTTTCTAAGGAGTCAATTAATGCAGCTTTATGTATTACTATACTACTACACAATTGCTGAAATCAATGAGCATGAGTTTCAGACTTTTTTTTAAATGTAAATCCATGCTAACCCAGTTTACATATTACAGTACCTTGGCATGATCCAAAGGATGGCTTGTAGTGTAGATCCCAAGAGTAGCGACTCCACTTTGAAAAATTGCCCTCTGAAATAGTCCTTTTGCTTGCGGAGATATAGTCTGTTCATGAGGCAAGATACATATGCAATTACTTTACACATGGAAATGATAAATAATAAACCAAAGATGCACTTAATAATAATTTACAGCTATTATAAGCCTGTGAGCCTCTTATTAGGCCTGACACGATAATCAATAAATCAGTTAATCACACATTAAATAAAAGTGACCTCTATAATTTTGCAAGCCTCGATATTTTCCATTTGCATGCTTGTTTGTTTTCCTTGTGTCTCTCACATGAACCGTCTTGTCAGTCACTCTGTCTCTGTGTGGGGAAGCCAGGCCCTGCCCCTGACATAATACAGAGTGCAGCATGAGAGCCCTGTGAGGAGTGGCAAGCCAGAGGTAATGCTAGTTGCAATTTGACGAAATTAAAACAAAGATGGAATTGGTTTCAAAGCTGAAAGTGACAGCTGCAGTGTGGCAACACTTCGGATTCAAATAGAATGACCGTGGTAAACCACTTAACCTGGATGAGCCGGTATGTTGCAATTGTTGTAAAACAGTAGCAACTAAAAGCAGCAATACAACAAACATGCATCTGCACCTAAAGCATAATCATCCAATGCAGTTTTCCCAGCTGGGGGAAAAAAACAAAAACAAACTACAACTAAAGCTACAGAGGGGCCGTCTCTGTCTTCCCGACAGTCCACTATAACTGGGGCATTTAGTCGACAAACAAAATACAAACAGGACAGTGCAAATTGGTGCGCACTCACAGACAGTGTAGTTTGCTACATCGCCAAAGAGATGCAGCCCTTTATTACCATCGATAGCTGGCATTTCAACTTCAACGTTTCAATTCCAATGTTTAATATTCTTTAGAAATAAATGTTTATTGATCTTTGAAAGGGTATATTTGCATTATTATGCCAATGTCATCTCTCTATAAAAGCAAGGAGTCTGTGTGTGTGTGTATGAGTGTGTGTGTGTGTGTGTGTGTGTGTGTGTGTGTGTGTGTGTCTGTTCCTCAAAAATATCTCTGGATCAGGATCAGACTGACCTGAGAGTTTCAACATGGCTGCTGTTTGGTTCAAGGGTGTGCAACGTTGGATTTGTTTGGACTACAATGATACTGTTAATAAATTATTATATAAATGCTTCACAAATTCAGCAAGCATTGTCCACTAGAGCCACCACAGTCACGTGCGCACCAGAGCCAATCACTGCACACCGTAGCCACGTGCGCACTAGAGCCAATCACTGCAGAGCTCAAATCCACAACAACAAGCGGATTTATACGTGCAGTGGAGCGAACTGGTCCCGTTCTGTGTTGTGCATCTAAACTGACTGTTGTGGATTAAGGAGACTAAACGAGTCCGGACCGAGTCTGTTCGGGTATGAGGAGATCCGGAGACGCATGGACAACCAAGTGGAATCGGAATCTGGATACCCCACACGGCCCAAGTCCTGAGTCGACGGACGTACCGGCGGGTCCAAATCCGGACTTGGGGTAAATAATGTCCGCCGCGCTTTGCTCGCGTCACGTTAGCTTTGTGTCTGGTGCAGGAAGAAACGGTAAAAACGGGCTTTTGTCACGAAAGTGTCCAAGCAGCAAGTTTGGATGTTGAGGAACAGGAAGTTGTGGGAGGGACATAGGCGGATGAATGACAGGCAATGACGGTCTGTGTAGAGACAGCCAGAGATATTGAGAGTTGAGAGATTTGTGACATTTAGCGTGTTTGGAGTGTGTAGTTAATGTGTTATGTAGTGTTTGGTGTAGTGTGTTTAGTGTGTAGTGGAGTGTTTTTTTGTTTAATGAGTCAAAACAATGAGGTGACTGCTGAATATGGAGCAGGCAGTGCAGCTCTTCATTCAGCTGGAAGGAGCTCAGGCAGACCTGAGCATTGCCTGCATTTAAATGTAAATAGTTACATATAACTTTGTATATTTTTAAAATGTATGCACATATTTAGCAAACAACAATTTATATTTGCATGATACAGTGAACTGTACAGTCACACACGTGAGGTTGTGCTGAAAATAATGACACCAAGTAAATAGTCTTTAAGGTGAAATATAATGGCAAAATCAAAAATAGTCAAAAACATCCAATTATACCCTGGAATGTCAGATTTCACAACAAACCTAAATATCCCTGATGTCCCACCTTCAAACACAGCCTCATTTGGCCATCCATGAAAAAGCTACTTAACTGCCCACATTTCTATAGGAATACATATTTCCAGCAAAATTTGTTATTGTGAAAAGCCTAGCTCTCATGAAACACTTTAAATGTGTATGTGTGTTTGCCATCTTTTCTACCAGTGAGTAGTTTTTACCAGTATGGATGCACTGATGCCTCCGGCGGACTCTCCAGCAACTGTGACGGTTTGTGGATCGCCACCAAAGTCCTCAATGTTTTCCTGCACCCATCTCAGAGCTGCTAGCTGATCCATGAAACCCCAGTTGCCCTGAGCATGTTCATCTCCAGTGCTTTGGAACAGGAAAAGTGAAGAAACTTGCTTTGGATTGTCATAAAATTGTTTCACTAAATGTAAAAATGGTCACTGTGATACTGTTAATGGTTCCATTTTATGTTTTCATTTGAAACCAGCGATGAGCAATATTCTGAGCAACACCTTTCCTTACCTGAGGAATCCCAGAATACCAAGGCGATACTGAATAATAACCATCACTATGTTTTCATAAGCAGCTAATGGAGCACCATCATACTGAGAAGCTGCACCCATTGCCAGACCTCCTCCATGGATCCACACCATCACCTGACAGAGTACAAGACAGCAGCCTTTAGTTAAGGACTGACCTCTTCAGATAGTAAGTTACTTTAAACATTCACTGTGATGCATAACAAACAAAAGATTACACAGGTTCATTTTAAACTAAGATTATTTGTTCAAAAAACTGTACAGCTTATATACACTTAAGTTTTGTCCAAAAAACGAGTATGAGTATAGTAAGCAGTTGAAATGTCAGTTGAAGTGTAACAGTTGAAAGATATCAAAGTCTCAGTTGGAGAGTAAACAATGCAAGTACAAGACAGCATGGTGCCTATTATATCATACACTAATAAGTATCACTATTACAGTCACGAAGTGGATGTCAATTTGCCATCCCCTACTTAAGTGACTGTAATAGTGATACTTATTAGTGTATGATATAATAGGCACCATGCATGTATGGATTCCCCAATATTATGTGTTGTGCAAGAGAGAGAGAAATCACCTGTGCTCCAGTGTCTATTATCCTAATGCTAATGGAGCCATTGAGAGATTCAACAGGGTATTGAAAAAGTGCATATAGACTGATCAGTAACAGAGTTCATGCTTACTCCTCTCACAGGAGCTACTCCATGCGAGCTGCTAAAGTCAACATACTTCATATACACAAGCGGAGAAGAGCAAGGAGCAAACAGACCGAAAGACTCCGGCAAAAGTTCCCATATTATGAGTAAATTACACTATGCATGTCCAAGGACCTGAACATGTCCCATAGGGATCATCTTGATTCTCAGAAATGGAATGCATCCAAGCTGTCATATTTCCGACAGGGTACTCTAACTTGCCCCAGTAATGGCAATGAGACTGTACTTGGCGGACTTACAGTGCTAGAGAACGTGCATTACTGTTACTACATGTGAAATCAAAAGGGATTTCATTCTGTTAGCTATCGCTGATAATTTTATATGGTACTGAGACAGTCACAGAAAATATAAGCTCATTAATGTAAGTTCATTTCTAATATTAAGTCATTTGACATTTGTTATTATTACAGAAGGCTGCTTCATACAAAATGCTTCACCTGGCTGAACTGAAGATGAGGTAATTCCTTCAAGGAAAGGGGAACTGTTGTGTTGAAAAAAAGAGAAAATGACAGAGGGCGCTACAGGACATGGTGAGGTGATGTACAGGCTGTTGCTGTGTGAACACACAAAGAAGAGTGATAAAGGGAGATAAGAGCAGTCTCTCTCCCTTTGTCTGTGTTTGTTTTGCTGACTGGTCTCCTGTGACCAAACCTGATTCCAGTCCATTCCAAGATTGTTGCCTTTTTAAACCTGCTCTGTCTTGAGTTGTGCCTTTGGGTTCTAGTCTTGTGTGTCAGACCTTGTCAACACAATCTGGCCACACCATGGACCCATCTGTCATAGCCAGGATTGGAGCTGTTATCCACTCACATGGCATGCTCCTCAATCAGCCTGAGGAGCAGCCAACCACAATCTGCCAAGGCTGCCAGGAGATCAGTCCTCACCCTGAGGGACTGTAAAGCACATATTGAGTGTGAGTGAGTGAGTGACTGGAAACTTGGCAGTTTGAGTTAAAGTTAAGAGGCCAGTGCGTTTGATTGAAGGCTGTTCTACAGTTTCACCCATCGCACCAAGCCCATTCAGATCATCACAACCCAGGGACACTCTTACCTGCTAAATTTTCATCCGTTCCACTCTCCACTACACCCCCTAGTTTTGGGTTATCCCTGGCTGACGAAATATATTCCCTGCATAAATGTGTCTACTGGGGTTGTCACTGAGGGGGGAGATTCAACTCTGTAAGCCCTGGCTCTCCTGTTACCACTGAGACTCACTCACTTCACTTGTTACTCCTGCCTCCGAGTCAGATTTCCATGCTATCATGATAAAAAGAGGTATTCAACAAGGCCTGAGCCACCTCACTTCCTCCACAGGTACCCCTTCCCTCTCCTTCCATCTGCTTTAGAACTATTATGAGGTATTGAGATTTTCATTAAGGCCCACCCCAGAAATGCTCATAGTAAGGATAAGGAAGGGGCTGAATTCAAAACTGCCTTTAACACCCCCTAATGGCCATTATGAAAATTTGGTCATGCTCTTTGGTCTCACCAATGTACCTGCTGTCTTCTGACCATCGTGAATGATGTACTTTGGGACATACTCAATGATTCTGTTTCTGTATACTTTGATGAAATCCTGATTTTCTCTACTGACCAGATAACCAATGTCCAACATGTACCGGGTGTTGCAAAAGCTACTGGAAAACCAGCTCTTTCTCAAGGTAAAAGTGTGTCTTTCATATACCCTCTGTCTCCTTCCTTGGCTTCTATATCATTGAAGGCAACTCGAGATTCAAGATTCAAATGGAATCAAAAAGGTACATCCTGTCCCACTCTTACCTCCAACAAAAGCTACAATGTTTCCTGGGGTTTGCTTATTTTTATAGACAATTAGTTCCAGTTTCAGTACTATTATTGCTCCCCTCCATAACCTCTCCTGCTGGTTAATGCAGTTTCACCATGGTTCCCATCCTACTCTCCCAGACCCAGCATTGCAATTTGTGTGAGAGGTGGATGCCTCTGATGTTGAACTGGGGACTGTTCTGTCCCAGCATTTTGTCACAAATTCCACCCTGCACCTTCCACCCAGGGCAACTGTGGTTCAAGGGTAGAGTAAGCGTCTTGTTATTGGAAGGTCACTAATTCGATTCCCCTTGTCTGCATGTCGAAGTGTCCTTCGGCAAGTTACTGAACACTAAACTGCTCCCGATGTGCTGGTCGTCACGTTGCATGGCAGCAACTGCCATCAGTGTATGAATAAATGAATGAATTTCTGTAGTCACTTTGGACAAAAGCGTCTGCTAAACGCCTTAAATCTAAATGTAAATGCTCCTCTCCTGGAAACTATCCCCTGCTGAGAGGAACTACACGTTGGTAAGTGGGAGCTTTGCTGGGCAACTAATATGAGGAAAAAAATACCATGTCCATACATGAAAAAATGTCTGTCCTACTGACTCTTTGTCGCATTTCTGCCCAAAAGACAGCATCTGTCCACAGCAGCAGTTGAATTGTGGTCATTATGTGACGTGATTTTGAGCAAAAAACTCACCATGTGTTGTAGTTACTGTTGCTGGGGACTTGTACTGAAAAATATCACAGTGATGGTCAGCCCTCCAGACCATGACTTGTGAACTTTCCCCCAGAAAACAGCATCCCTCCTGCCAGTGAAAGCCCAACAGGGTCCACTGCTTACTGATGGTGATTATAAAATAGAGCAAAAAAGATAACTTTGTCACTTTCCATGATGCATCATGGTCGGTGTGGATCTCAATCAAAACGGATTATAGCTGCATCCATATGATTAAAAACAGTTGGCCACATACATGTTTAGATTAACAGGTGGTAACCGAGAAAACACGTAAAAAAAAAATCATGCGGATGCCAATGTAGATGTAGATTCATGATTTTGTTTAGTCATGTAGTTAGGAACTTTTTACTCTTGCCGTGACATTAACTTTCTTCAGGATATCATACCTAAAACACAAAGTCACTCATTTTGCTGCTTTCTCTCTTGTTTTAATACTCCTAGTTCACATATTACTTGTTCTTGATATTTTAATGGGTCATGGTGGATGACATATATGTATTTTCAGCATGCAAAACTCTCATATTTTAATAATGTAGAATTTCTGTGATATACTGTGTCAGACCATGAAAGGATAGGAAAGAGTCCAAACACAAAACTGCTAGAGACAGAGGTTTTTGCCCTCTTATTTTTCTCCCTTTCTTAGTTTTAGTCGTTTATACTTGATCATTAGAGTCAAAGTGATACTTTGCCATCAGCCAGCTGAGACCCAAACAGACAGCCCATCTGTACTAAGTCTACGTACACTGATCCGCTCCCAGCGTCCGACTACCGTCAAGAAGAGACTTGGCAGAGCCTTTTAACTGAACCACACTTCCTGGACCATAATGCCCAGAGTTTGCAGCTGAAAGGGTTCCGACCTTTGCATCCAGTGCTTTGGTTCTGAGTGGCCTCACATCTAAAAGTATGTTAAACCATCCTCTCAACTGCTCATGACTGTGTTGATCTCAAAATTAAAATAATAATAAGAGTAGTCTTACTGACAGTAATTCAGCCTTCATTCAGCCACCATTTTCCTTCAGTATAAGTTAGAATCTGTAGTGATTTCCTCCACCATCCTCCATTTCCTAATTCAGTTCATTATCATTCATCATCATTTCATTTAAAATCATTTGTGTAAATATCTAAACACAATCACACAAGCATTGAGATTCCACTACAAAGTGTGACCACTGTAAACAGTCGAAGTGAATAAGTTGTCAGCTTTTTATCATCACAGTGCTTTGTTTGAGTAAATCTTGCTGACATGAAACTGATATAAATTATTTAATCCTCTGTACTTAGAAGACAAACAGATGATATATCTTGATCTGAACAATAAACAGAGGCAACATCAGATGTTAACATCAACACGCTAACCAAGCTGATACCAGTGTGATATTATTTACTATTTAACAGATTACTGACAGAGTTGCCATGAAGTTGAATAGTAAAATCAAACATACACTGAAGCCTGAAGTTTGAACAAAGTTAATGAGCAACCAACATACTTGACATTACACAATGAGCAGCTCTATACTCAGCATACATAGAGGGGGTGGACAAAATAAAATGAACACCTAACATTTGAATTCAGTCCAGTACAAAATCCTGATAAGCTAGTTCCTCTGATCACAAAGTGTTTAATGCAGGGCTTTTCTACTGGATTGTATCTCAGCTGTAAGAAGATTTCACATGCTGTCTCTTGAACCCACCGGTAGTTTTGCCCCTTTTGTTGCCTCACTGGGAGTGTATACATTCAGATACAGACAGTCCTCTGAAAGCTCTTGTGGGGTGTATTGCATTGACATGGTCCTAGAAACATTCACAACTATCTCTGGATCCTGGATACACCTGAGATAGAAAGACAGACAAAGAGGAAGTTTGTGTTAATCAGAGAAAAAAAGTAAACTCTTGCCATTATCTGTGGCCTTTGGTGAATCCAGGTTTCCAAGTCTTACATGGGGGGCTGTTGCGTGCCATCTCTCTCCCCTTCCCAGGGCTCTGCATCCTGGGGTGCAGCCAAGCGGAGGGGTCCCACAGGGGCACGGGCAAAGGGGATTCCCAGGTATTGCTTCACTCTCCTCTCTGTGCCTTTGACCATACCATATTCCCCTCTGATTCGGCCATGTTTCAAAGAGACCACAGGGTAGACACTCTCTGCTGAGGATACAGGTGGGTGTTTTATGTGTTAAATTATCAGAGCAGTGTTATTGCAACTATCAGCCACTTTCCAAGGCTTGTTTAACCCTTTTTAAATATTTCCAATGTGCTGATCATCTTGTTTATATATAACAAAAAATAAATAATACAGTCTCCTTTGCATTTTTGTAATAACTTGAACTTTTAAAAGTTCTGATGGTAGGTCATATACACCTGAGTGTAAAAAAGGCTAAGGCCAAGGATAAGATCAAATAATGTGTCCAAGCTGAGTGCATGTGAGAGGCAGTCTGCCATGCATACACCTGGCCTGCCCACTCTGCCCATCCAAGAGACACTTTCTCGGCTAGCCAAAGAGGACGGTGTGTTTTCTGTTGAAAGTACACCTGGCAGTCTGCTGTATGATGCCCACATTTGGCTGTTTGTATTGCCACAAAACACAAACACAACAAGAGAATATATGATTTGTGCTAGTGCAATCAGATACAGAAATCAGCCAAGGTGTAATCTCTGTCAGAAACTCTGTAATGCTGCTGGGATTAGGCATTTCACTGTAAACTACTGATGAGGGAACAACCAATCTTAGTAGAGCAAACAGCAGTGTCCCTTCCCCGTCCCACTGGCCCATCCATACTACCATCAAGCATTCTATTCCCCCTCCCCCTCTCTTCCTTGTCTTCTCTATAGGCAGGAACACACCGGCCCAACCGTTGGACATCTGAAGCGTTTGGAGAGGCTCGGACGAGGTCGGGAACTAATATCTTTGGTATGTTAAGCTGCATTGGAAGCTTTCGGAGCCGCTCGTACGTTGTCTGCTCCAATTCAACATGCGAAGTCTCAGGAGGTTGGCTGTCGGCGGTCTGAGCCATTGGATACTCTGATTGGCGGTGTGCTAGCGAATCAGTGCGGTGTGTGGGAGGGGCAGAATACTGTGCGCACATTGGTTTTCTATGCACTCCGTTCCGTCATTTCTTGTTTTCATGTTTTGGATTATGGCATGAGACTAGCTGTTATTATGTCCGTTCAGGACGAATTAATCTGTGTTCGTTTGGTAATGCCTCGCTGTATGTTTAGCATGTTGCTGTTTTTGTCCGAAATAGTTAAGTTTAATTTCGATCAATAGTAAAGAAAGTTGCGTACTTAAACCTCTAGTCCAGCATCTTTAACACTAGAGCCACCCGCTTATTGCATCTTGCGCAAGTGCAGAATGTACATGCTGCTGTGGAGCTGGCACCACGTAGAAGCAGTGTGTTCAGTGCAACTTTTCTGTCAAACAGGTCAGACAAGAAGCAACGGAGTGGTCGGAAAGTAGTTGGACAAGGCAGTTGGATGTCTGGGTGTTGTGTGGGGGCCTTATGTTAGTGACTGATTGCAAACCAACTTTTAAACAGCACAATGCTATCCACGGAATCATGGAAATTATTGGCTATAATTTCATTATCAGAATACTAGATAATAATTTATCTGCCTAACATCCCTAATATATATTAATAGGGACAATATATCCAAACATTCAAGCCCCGCCTTTGTGCCATAAAGTTCCATTTTATTAGAAAGAAGACATCTCTATGGCCAATATCTCTCAAACATAGCAACTCACAATAAAACAATCTAGACAGATAAATAGCACTACAGGTGGGAAGAAAAATATCTACTTGACCCACCAGTGAGTCTTGCATCATTTACTGTTTATACTAAACTGTAAACAAAAGGAGAGAACAAATTGCTAAAGAATTCTCCTATGTCAAATATTTATTTTTTATGGACCAAAACTTTCTCATCAAAAACCTATAACATTACGCTTTAAAGAATCCAAAAACACACTCAGACAGATTCTTTATTTCTACATTCATCAGTTGGTTAAGGTCAAAACTGAACTGTAGTGTTAATCCATGGATCATGTGGCTGTGGAACATTCCTTCATCCACTTATTGCTTCATGAAGCACTCAAAAATCCTTGAATAGACAGCGGTCAAGCTACCACTATGTGTTGCTCATGAGAAGTTGACAAGGTGAAGGGTTTTCTTTTAGTCAAACGGGCATGTTTCAGCCTGTGGAATTTATTTAATTTGTATTGTTCTTGACAACAGAAGACATTTGAGAATTTTATAACAAACTTAATGGCAGTGTGTGGTACATCAAAATGTCCTTCCTTGTGTGAGGTACAATAAAGTGTTCTCTTACCTGGTGTTGACTGTGCTATTGCTATCAGCACAGGAAGGGGATAAACAATGAAAAATGCTGTCTTCATCCTTACCGGGCTCAACAAAAGGCAGAGAATTACGGTGTACTTTCAGAGAAATAGCTCTCTGCCCCCGTCCTGGCCCTCTAGTACCACTCCTCCTACACTGCACTCCTAATACTACACACATGCACACATACACACACACAAAGAAGTTCATTATGTTGCAACCACAGCTCAGGATAAATAGCAATAATCTTCATTGATTTAACCGCCAGTGCACCACAAGCAGAACTCTGACCGGTCAGTCAAAATGGAGAAAACTTGCTCTTTGACCACTACAGCTCAATGTTGCAAACCATCAACTATATACAACTAACTGAACATATAATGTTCTCTTACTTTTACTGACTGATAAAGATTTGATTCGATTTAAGGATATAAAAAGGGTTAGACCAAGTTTTATAAAACTTTTTTTCTTTTTTATGTTTATGTATACACATAAATTGTATGTATTTATTCTGTGCAACAGGAGTATATTTTCAGCAAAAATACTATTGTTTTACTAATGTAATACTGTTGTTTATTCACCTACTTTTGCTATCATAATTGTATTTTGACGCACGTGAGCTTGTTCATCAATAGCTGATGTTGTTAAAGCATGATTAACGCTTTGCCTTTGTCATTGTCCCAATAACAATTAGACACCATTCATTTAAATGGACCAGAATGTCAACTTTACTCATTAGCCGCGGACAGGAAGGACCTAATTTTAGTTATATTGCAGAGGTGGTAGAAAGCGATCTTGATCATTGCTTTGATGCGCTGATCAAAAGAGAGGGTAGGATCAACCCTAACACCTAGATTCTTGACGGTTGAACTTTGAGAAATAACACGGTTGTCAAGAGTAATGGTCTGGTGGGGGCGATGACCAGCATCTCGGTTTTATTCCGAATTCAGGAGCAGGAAGTTTTCTGACTTCCACTTCTTCACCGCGTATAAGGTCTCTAATTTCATGCTTTGAGATTAATCATCAGCTTGTATGGGCACATACAGCTCAGTGTCAACCGCATAGCAGTGGATATGTATTCCATAACTCTAAATAATTTGGCCTTCACATTAGTAAAAATTGATGAAGTACTTTTGTAACAAACACATCATGTTCTTTCGGGCAGGTACGATTTTAGCCAGGCTAGAGCCAGGCCAGAGATGCCAAATTGACTTTCATGTCGGGCTAACAATATGCCATTATCTATAGTATTAAATGTTCCTGTGCAGTAACTCTTAAGTTACTTGTTTTCAGTATGTAGGTCAGGTGAAATGCAGCCCCTCAGCCCTCACACACAGAGTGACATACAGATACTGTATGTACCCAACTCATAACATATAGCCCAGCTCAAATAATGTAACATGATGTACATGCAGAGCTGTAGAGCTTTGCTGTAGAGACCTTTGTTCAAAACATGCCATACAAAAAATAGTATCAGCAAAGTTGTAGTCTTCTGAATCCAAGTCAAGCCTTAAGTCTCTGACTGTAATGACTTAAGTGTGACTTGAGTTCAAGTCACAGACTTGAGTGCCCATCTCTGGTACCTTCAAGTAAAGTGACTTGACTCATTAATGACTAATTATATAATCGTTAGTAACTCTTTTGTGTGCCCTCAAGTAAAGTGAAACATACTTAGTAGTTACTCAATTGACTCATTGATTACTAATTACTTAATAATTTGTTACTCTTTTTGTGTACCTTCATGGAAAGTGAGAAATAATAGAGTAGTTCCCATTTACGAATTACTTATTTATTAAGTTATGCTGTAAGTTTCACTCGTTTTACTTGAGGGTGCACAAAAACGGTAATGAGTAAGTTATTACTATTTAATGAATCTATTGGCTAACGACTCAGTATTATGTTTCATGTTACTTGAAGGTAGACAAAAGAATAACTTATCATTTCGTAATTAGTAGGACTCTCACAATCTTGATTGTGAGTCGGATATTGATGGCATGCTAAGAGGGGGAAAAATGCACACAGCACGCTGTAGAGCCACAAGTTAATGTTACCTTCAATAACTTGAAGCTCCACCCAACTGAAAGACACCATGGCAGAGTAGACACATTAACCTACCTTGAACCCCCTCCTGCTTCTCTGAAATCACTGGTGTGAAAATCTTTAGCATACCTTGTTATGTCAACAACCTTTGCTTTGTCGACAAGAACACCACAGTTTTTAAGCTATGCTATGCATGTGTAGCTCATGCGTCCACAGGCAACATGACAAATATTGCAGGACATCTTCGCAGGCATCAAAAAGCAGTAGACTTAATTGAGAAAACACTTTAATTTAACAATTATGTAGGTGTAGTAGGACCCAGAAGCCGACAAACAGAATGGAGTAGTTGATTAACACTAGCCCTGAGGTCACTAGTGGAAACTGGTTTAAATCATGAAACCTGAAATGTGGGATGTACCATGCAGGAAGAGATGAGTGTCAGTGGGGTTGATGACCTTCTTGAACGGACCAGCAAAGCCAGCTTGTGTGACTCAAGGTAATGGGAGGTAAGCCAAACCCTTTGTCCTGGTTGGTATTGGGGGGCTGGAAGCCTGTTACGATCCTCCAGCTGTTGACTTCGCTGGGAGGAATGGGTGGGGGCATCACGGGTAGCTTTCCAAATTTCCTCTACAACTTGAGCTTTGTCGGAGGGAACTGCGACCTCACCTTCCTGGCCGGAGAGAAGAGGTGGTTAGAAACTGTAGGCTGCCATGAATGGGGTCATTCCTTTAGCAGAGCTTGTGAGGGAATTATGAGAAAACTCCCACCCAAGGGAGAAAAGCCATGAGCATGAGGTGGGATGAAAGGCTGTGATGCAGCAGAGAGCAGTCCACAGATCATGGTTAGCTCGCTCCATCTGTCAGTTGGATTAAAAATGGAATCCAGAAGTGAGACTGCAAAGCGCTTTACAGAAAGCCTGCCACCCCTGTGTTTGGGGTCAACGATCTGAAATGATGTCGAAGGGAAGGCCATGGAGAGTGAGAAGGCCAGCTGTCTCAGGGGCAGATGGAGTCCTGACCATGGGACTGAAGCGGACTAATTTGGAGAAGCAGTCCACTATGGTGAGCATATTGGTTTATCAACAGAAGGCAGGGGACCTGTAACAGAATATACTGAAATATGAGACCATATATGACTGGGGACTGGCAGAGGTTGGAGAAGGCCAGCAGGAGGATGATGAGACGCCTTACTCTGGGAACACACAGCACAGGCTGACACAAACTTACTCACATCCTTGGGCTGGCACGGCCACCAAAAATGCTGGTAAAGGAACTGAAGGGTCAGTTGCACCTGAGGCTGGACCTCCTCCAGCATGAACAGGCTTATAGACGGACCCATGTCAGGGTAAGGGTAAACAGGTTGAGCCTCCTATGCAATAGTCTTGATCTCCGAAGTTTCATCTTCGATGATCCGAGGATTGAGCACAATGGGCTCAGGGTCAACTGGGAGTGGGTTGGGGGAGTAGAGACGAGAGAGAACATGGTCAGTATGAGAGTGTTTAATTAAAGTGACTGAGGAATGAGGACCTCATTGAGCCTGGCAGGAGTTGAGTCTTACCTGCAGAGCGCAGGTAAGACGGTCGATATGAGGAACGGCTTCTGGGTGCCCTCCAGCCAATGTCACCACTACTGACGAGTCAAGATGACTGGCAAAAGTTCCCAGTTTTTGATGTCGTAATGGGAGGAAGAATCCCAGGAATGGAGCCTGTGCTTATTAGGATGATGCTGGGAGAGTATTGTCCCCACACCAGAATCTGGTGGCAAAAGCTCCACCACGAACTGACAAGCTGAGGGTTGAGATTCTCAAGAATTGGGGCTGTTAGTGAAGAATCCTTTCAAACTCTGACAGGCTGGGTCGGGCTACAATCTGGCTGTAGTTATGGATAAACCTTCTGTAAAAGTTAGAAAACCCAAGGAAACGCTGCAGCTGCTTACTTGACACAGGTGTGGGCCACTTCTCCACTGCCCTGATTGCTTAGTTAATAACATTGTGACTGGCAATTCCCCTCGCCACTGCCTCATTGAATCATCCTCTACATGTGTAAATTACAACATTCTAATTTGAATCTCCACCTCTGTCAGTAGGGAAATGCCTCAGGGAGCAACTTACACAGTCTTACTTGATAAAACACCAAAGCTAATCATTACTGCATCCAGTCATTCCCACCTGCATAGACAGCCAAAACATACTAGTACTAAAAGGCACCTTGTTCCAGTTCATACATTTCAACTGCTGCTCCAATGATCTTAAAACCATAAAATTTGGCTTCATTAATGTTTGATCACTGTCCACCAAAGGTTTTGGTTAATGATTTGATTAGTGATTAGCTTTATTTTTAGGCCTATGTTTTTAAAACCATCTTCATCAATCAGATCATGTTACTTATTCAGATAAGATAAATATCCTAATTATTGGGGATTACACTATCCACCAGGGGTGGACTGGGGCCATCTGGTATACCGGACATCTTCCCGGTGGGCCGTTGACCCAATGTGGTCTCCAGTCCGCTATGTTTTTTATTGTTTTTTTTTCTCTCTAAATTCCCTCCAATCGGCCGGCCAGTTGGCTACAGAGGACTAGCTGTGTGTTACCAGCATCGCCACATATAATTGGTCTATTGTTTGTCATTGTCAGTCAATTATGGGCTGACAGGCTCAGAGAGCCCTGACAGTGCTGTCAATCACTACACGAACCAGGGCGGGACCTCGATGGGCGGGCGGTACAGGCTGCTGCTGAGCCAGTAGTAACGTTAGTGAGTAGTAGTAGTGAGCGTCTTAGAAACTGTTGTGTCTACAACTTGAAAATCGATAAGAGGAGGAAACACCCGGGTGGTGCTGTGAAACAGTGATTACAAAAGTTGAAGTCTCTAGAGGTGGAGGCTTTTAATGTGCAAAGTTGACATATCTTTTTGGTGCTGGGACCACCAACCCGCCAGCAGCCACAGGTGCTGCTGCACCAGGAGACGAGACAGGAGGACCAATGATGATGAGCAAGTGGAGATAAGTAATGTTAGCCTGGGGCTGGCTAGGCTAAATTTTTGAGACGTCCAAAACAAAGTAAAAAACGTTTTTACATTGAATGTGATGTGACTTAACTAACTGCATACTGATGAATGCAGCTGCTGCTAATGCTAACGTAACGCCTCAGGGATTGAAACCGTTATTTTTCTAATTTTGACAATCTAACATGACAGTATATTATCCCAGAGTTGAAGGGCAGTGACTGTTGGTAGTTGCGGTTGATTTTGTTCAAATATGCCGAATTGTGATATTACAGGTTTTTATTGTTCAGATGATTTAGCTAAGCTAGCTAACAGATGCTAGTGTCAGCAGTCTCTTGTTGCCAGAGCTATAAATAGAGATGCAGAATCAAGCTTAGATACTTTGAATTTTAGCACAAAATACAAGTAAACCTATAGGAAATACGTTTAACTTCCAATATTTACCATTGACTTTATTGTAATCTTTCAATTCATTTATTGTTTACTGAGTTGATAAGTTTTTAATAGGTGTAATTTGTGTGTAACTTTAATTTGTGTGTAAATGTGTTACTTTTACTGTAGTTTTCAAATGGCTGTGTATAGTGTTGTCTTGAGCATTTTCAGGTCACAAAGATCTGGCTTTTTTGCATTGGAAAACACTAGTAAAGTGTCCTAATGACATGACAAAGCCATTTGACAATCTTGTTCATAAATGATGGTGTCAGGCCTTTTTTATGACACGCACACTTTCATTGACATGAATACTTGGTTTTGAGGAATGACTTCTATTTTGAGCGTGTGGCATGCTTTTGCTTTAGTTGATTGCTATAGCTGTCAATTTTAGTCCTTGAGTTCATTGCTACGTGCTTTATTAATTAACCGCTATCAAGGAATATGACTCTTCTTTGTAGTATGTGTGAGAAAAGATGCTGCGAGATTTGTGGACTTCTATGTGGTGTCCGCTGATAATGTAGTGGGCTGGTCTGGACAGAAATTGCCAGGGCTGAATTTTTGTCCTAGTCCGCCCCTGCTATCCACCTAAACAAGCCTTCTGACCCTCTAAGTAAAGCTTTTCTGTTACTTCTTGATATTTCTGACTTCATTCAGCTTGTTCATGATCCAACTCATTCCAGTAGCAACACTCTGGACTTGATCCATTTCCATGGATTAGACGCTGAATGTCACTTTGGTCTTTTCTGCTGTGTCGGACCACTTGTTAAAATGTTTTTAATTCTCATCATATGATTCCAGCAATCATAGTAAAAACCACTTGGGTCTTGGCTCCTTTTGCGACAGTGACAGAACCTGTTGAATAATTTACTAATGTAGTTGATTCTGTGGCACCTGTCTCCACCAAGACAAGATGACCAAAGAAATCTACACCCTGGTTTATCGATGAAGCCCAAGATCTCAAGCAGGCCTGCAAGAAAATGGAACATGCATGGTTAAAATCTAGAATCTGGAAGTTTTTATCTTGCACGGCATGATAGTTTACTTAATTATGAGCATGCTCTTAATGCTTCTAGAATAAACAATTATAAACACAATCGTAGATTTCTCTTCGATAGCGTGGCTAAATTTACTCAAAAATCACAGTCTGTGAGCTGTGCGCCCATAATGCAAATGATTTCTCAGAATTCTTTTGCAATAAAATTGATGAGATGAAAATCAAAATGTTCTTTTCATCTCTGGCTTCCTCTGCAAAGTTGATTGTAAAACGTGCATTCACAGGTCATCTCAGCTCTAAACATTTTTGAAAGTTTCTCTTAAGACAATGGCTAAACTAGTCTCAACCTCAAAACCAACTACCTGCGTCCTCGACCCCCTTCTGGCAAAACTGTTTAAGGATCTATGGCCAGCACTGGGACCTACAATGTTAAATATAATGAATGTATCACTCATGGCCAGTGCTGTTCCTGCCAGTTTTAAATCTGATGTGGTTGAGCCTCTAACTTAAGAAACCACATCTTAATGCAGGATCTCTAAATAAATATGGACCAGTGTCCAACCTGTCCTTCTTCTCTAAAGTCTAAGAGCTGTGTTGCAGCAATTTCCAGGCTCCCTACTTAATATTAATTTCCTATAACCTTTTCAATCAGCTTTCAGAGCCCGTTATTCCAACAAAATTGCACTTACTAAAGTGGTAAATGACATTCTACTTACTTTTGGACTCTAAACTAATATTTTACCTAACAGAAAGAACACAGTGTGTTTCTTATAATAATACTACTTCAGTATTTACTTATGTGAAGTATGGAGTTCCCCGGGCTCTGTTCTTGGCCCTTTGCTCCTCTCATTATATATTTCAACTCTTGGCCAAATCATTCAGTGATGTTAGTGGAGCAGGACAGTTCATTGTCAAGGATTACACCCAGATTCCTTGCCTTCAACAAAGGCGATACCGTGACATTCTTGTCTGACAGGTCCATGCCAGGACAGTCTTTCCCTAGGATGAAGAGGAGTTTATTTTTACTAAGGTTGAGTTTGAGGCGATGCCCAGTTGTCCAAGTGGAGATGTCTGCCAAACATTCTGAGATGCGTGTCACAATGTGGGTGCTGGAGGACGATGGGGGAAAAGAGAGGAACAGTTGGGTGTCGTCATCATAGCAGAGGTAAGAGAATCCATGTGATGTGATTGCAGAGCCTATTGATCTAGTGTATAGTGAAAACAGAAGTGGTCCTAATACTGAGCCACGAGTTTTCAGAAGGCAGGGCTTGGACAAGGAGCCATTCCATGTGACCTGAAAGGTGTGATTTGTCAGGTATGATATGAAACAGATTAGAGCAGAATCAGCAATGCCAAGTTCAGCCAGAGTATAGAGGAGGATTTGGTGGTTGACTGTATCAAATGCAGAAGATAATTCAAGGAGGATGAGGACTGACGAGTGGGACCAGTCTCTGGTGGCACCGAGCAACTCAGTCACTGTGAGGTGGGCTGTCTCAGTGGAGTGAGCAGTTCTGAAGCCTTACTGATTAGGGTATAGGAGGTCATTTTGTGAAAGATAGGTGGACAGTTGGTTGTAGACTGTGCGTTCCAGTGTTTTAAAAAGGAATGAGAGAGATATGGGTCTGCAGAATTTAGAGCTAAACTTCCACAAAATGCGCTAAAGCAATAACTAGTGCTATAGGGGTACTTGTAACACTATGCAACCTTATTCTGAGGTAGAAAAGCCTGGATTTAAATATTCAATTACCGTACTGGAACCCCGTTACAAAGCAGGTAGCATCTCACAAAGGTGTTGCCTTCCATGTATGATAATGGTAAGGACAAGTTATTGGAAGTCCGAGCAGTGCAGATTTAGTGGACTTAAAGACAAATTGCTGGTCTTCTAGAGCAACTCAGACCTATGTTTATCACAGCACACTCCATTAAAAGGGCACACTGCAGTTACAACAAAGAGTCACTAGATTGCAAGTACCCTCTATAGGATCTCCTCTTTTGTTCACAATTAGTTTCCAATTGACTGGTAAATACAAGTTATTGTTACATTTATGTTGTAAATGAATTCTCAAAATGTAATTAAATTCAAATTTGAATTTAATTTAAACATTAATCAATAATATAAATTTGAATAATAATTATTCAATTATATCCAGTGAATAATGGAGATTATATCATGCTATCATGTTGACCATCTTTTGAACTGAGAACTAAAAATGGCATAGCCATCTGTGCCAAAAGAAAGATTTAAAAAAATAAAATAATTCTAATATGACCTTAAAATTGAAAATCAAATATAATCTATTAGGGGTGTCATGATTTTGAGAGTCATGACACCCCTAGTAATCAATGATTAATAAATTGTAATCAGTTTGTGCCCCTCAGCTGCTGGTTCATAGTTCAGGAGAAAAGGAGTGAGTATGCAGATTCACAGATCGTTATGAACTAATCATTACCTAATGTTTCATTAATACAGTTTCTCCTAGTGTGTTCTCTCATAAGTCAGCATTATTTACTACAGAGTCTTTGAGTCACAGTTATTTGTAAACATTGCCTAATGTCCTATCTTTGCGAGGAACATAATGGGAACAAATGCATGACAACAGAAACAAGCAAACAATTCATTCAAATCAAGATTTATTGCAAGAGTAGAAAACATTTTACTTGGCATGGTAGCAATTGTTTGATTTACTGAGCTCCCATTTAGCAAGTATCAGATTGGAAATGGAACTCAACAAGCAAAGAAACAATACAGCAAGTAAATAACCATTAAATTAATTTAATTGTTAAGTGTACTTCATGATTATCCACTGATAACAGCAAATTTATACATCTCAAGAATCCCCTGACAGTGCGCTGCAAGAGACTTAAGTTACAAACAGGGATGTCATAAGCTCGAGGTGTTTTAAACATGCTTATCAATAATGTTTTGGCAGTCCTAATATAATCATACAGTGAACAGATCCTAGACTGTCACTTTGATCTTCCACCCCAGAGTTCAGGTTTGGTAACACTGTTTACCTTTATATGATCAGTAGAGAAACAAAGTGTTTCATCCGGCCAAACAAACATGGTTGGCTCCACGAACTTAAAGGGGGAGCAGCAAAGCAGTGTTGTAAATACTCAGTGTGCTACAGCTTGTAGCCTGCTGCTGCAAGGTGGATCCACTCCATAGGCACGCCGCATAAGCTGCTCTGCAACATGTTGAAGACCAGTGGTTTAGCGAATGGGTGTGAATGTTATAAAATGAATATCAATAGACCTTTTCACAGCAGATATTTTGACTTGTCGCTGCAATTAATCACAGGTCTAACTACTAACATATATAGTCATTTAATTCCAGTGCCCAACAAAGACATTCAAGTGAGCTTTAGGAATTGTAGGCCCTGGAATTGCATCACCTAAAAATCTGTCATTACAAATGTGCTTTTCTTGCTTAGACAAATCTTAATGTCCTCCACAATAAATAATGTAACATATTAATAAAAACAATAATAATAATGTATTGTGACTGCTCTTATGAGATCTTAAAGGATGATATAAATGATACAAAACGCTTAATCTAGCATGCACCAACATAACTGGCCACTATGTCAGCCCGCTCAGAAGATGTATCACTGCAGCCTAGTATACACGCTAAACTTATTCACCTAGTGTGAGCAGTTGCATAATGACACTCTTGGGGCAGGGATGGAAAATGTGTTCAAATTAGTGGCATTTGAACAATCCAGGGCCACTTGGGGCCAGTTCCTGTGACTCTAATTTGAAGAATGAAATGAAAGAGTCTACAGTTATGCTAATTGCTCTGTGAAGCTGTACTCATGTTGAGTGGGGCTTTGAGCTAAATGCTGCTGTCAGCATGTTTACAATAGCAATGTTAATGAACTGATGTTTACCAGGTTCACAGTCTTAGTTTATGGCCACATCCACACATACTAATACAATCTTTTTTACCCCTGTCTTCTTTGGTATTGTTCAAGAATATTTGCATCCAAACAGATCTTTTGGAAACGACTCAACACGCTATAGTTCATATTCCAGGGCTATTTGTGGCACTTGAAATTCACCCAAAAAGGACAGAGCATGCTCATAAAGCTTGCACATTGTATACAAACAGACAGTAGAAGGAGAAACTGAACAAAACGAGAAGATGATGAAAATGGCTAGTCGGTTGTCCATAATCCTTTTTCACTCTGCGTAATGGCAGAGGAGCATTATATTTTGTCCTAGTGAACCTAATGGCCCCAATATCTTCTGCAGCATGAACACAAGCATGTAGTCCATCAGTGTTGTTGTTGTTAAGTAGGGTTAAAAGGTTGAAGGCTAGAGGTCGAGGGGTATCGATGGCATCATCGATACTCAAAGTATGTAGATTCACTGTCCACACGAGAATGCAACCCACCCTGATACCAGGTTTCAAAAAAGTGCATTTACAGGCACTGCATTTACAGGATCCATGTGGATGATCAGCCAAAAGATGCAAACCATGTGTGTTTACAAACAAAAGCGTTTCCCTGTGTTTCCATCATGACATTCATCAAGTTGTTTTGCTCTTTCTCCTCGATATGCTTGCCTCTTCATTCCAGCCCTTTCCTCCTTTTCACACCCTTTCCCTCAACTGTCCTTCCCTACCCATTCATTTATTGGCCCCTCATAGCATCTTAGCAGAATTGTATACTGTCCATTTGTTCCCTGCCAGGTTGACTAGTTTGCTTATGCCTTGTTCAGCCCTTTTACCTGCATGCCTATCCTGTTTGTATCTTTGCCTGATTTTTTTTTTACCTTGGATTACCTGCCTGCTTTTCATGGGACAAGTTTGCCATTGTCTGCCTTATTACCTGGTTTTGATCCTGTCTGCCTGATTCTGAACTGTTACTATTCAGTCTGGCTAGAATTAATCCAGCTGATGCAGACCCAGCAAACAGTGGGCTCTTGTCACAAGCCAGTTTCATTAAGCAATACCAAAAGTAATTCCATTGCAGGTGATCTTCTAGAAATCTCTGCCGAAAACGAAAGGGTCCTGGAATCAATTTAGGAACAGATCATGTGCTTCTTTATCTCTGATTAGGCTCCTGCAAGAGTCTTCCCATCCAACACATCCTCTTGTGTTTCTCCCCCAGTTTCCTTCCCCAAAATGGTATTCCAGAACTCCTGGTGCTTGTTGGCTCTTCCTCACTCAGTGCTCCCTTATGTCAGCCTATGTCAGTTTCAGCCTTCATGGTTTTTAATTTTAGTTTAAAGGAGTCATCACCTGGTTTTTTACATAGCCAGTCCCCCTTGGATCACTTTGGATCAATTCTTAAAAATTATTAGGAAAAACAAAATCAAACATAGAGCTTGTTCTGACACTTTTTCATATCACAACTTTCTCACATGAGATTACGCGAGGTTTTGATTGGTCCACATGTGCAATGTATCAATATGTAATGAGGCACACATTGATTGGCCGCAGGAGGGACAGAGCTGGAATGGGGGTTAGCCTGCATGCACACAGACTCCAAAACATAAATATGGATGGCGGCACAATAAATGACAAACCTTACAGAATTCAGGCATTTATGTACAAGCCGGAGTCGGAACCCAAACGGGAGAGTAAAGTGGCAGAGACAGTGGAAGAGACACAGCAGGATGTCTCTGAATGGTAAATTCTTTTTTTTTTCCATCTTACTTTTTCATTTTGAGTGTCATCTCACCTTGCCTGTAGTTAGATACAAACACCTCAAAATGATAATTGCTAATTTATCAACAATTATAGTGAAATGACCCTCACATATGGCATCCTCTGGGCCTATATGTGGTCATCTCCCTCTCTCTCTCTCTCTCTCTCTCTCTCTCTCTGCCTAAATGTTTTTTCATTACAAAATGCAAGACACATTTATATGCAGGATTATGCCCATTTACCTGGGGCACCGCCATGGCCAGCAGGTATGACGTAGGATAAATATTTTCCTAGCGTGTCATTGGCATGGTCCGAGGAGTATACTGACCAACTGTGAAGTCTGTGGTGTCCAATCTGTAGGAGGAAGACGTGAAAGTATGATGTACGGCAATATTTAACAATGGCCACCAAATTTAAAATGGCCGACTTTGCATGGATGTGTAGATGTATTCAGGGCGAGACTGTCTACATGTATGAGGACATTGGTGGAGCTGGGGCATTGCATGTGGAAGTTATAAGGAATTGATGCTTGACAGCGAAGGAAAAAAATGGTGTTGGTCGTCATGCCCACCAGGTTTGACACAGCTGAAAGATGATACAGAGTGAATATGAAGACCTTGGTGTTTAAGCTCTAGGACAAGATAGTTTTCAAAGTAGGCATGAATGTATCAAAAACGCCACCACACACCAATATTGCTGACTTCCTGTTGGACTGAGATTATGGGTCCAAATGGGTTTTTTGTGCGTCTGCTCATGATGAATGTGCACAGCGACTTTCATTTGTGTATGTGCAAGTAGGAGGCGTGGCATCACAATAGGGGGCGCTGCAGAGCCCGCATGCCACCACCACGTCCAGTGACAACACAGATCTATTCCGGGCGACTCCCTCTACATTCCTGAGAGATTTGGCCAAGATAGGAAATTGTATGAAAAGGTTATGAGGACTTGATGCTTTACGGCAAAGGATTTGAATTGACCACTCCACCACGGCCAGCAGGTA
Source organism: Acanthopagrus latus (assembly GCF_904848185.1). NCBI lineage: Eukaryota > Metazoa > Chordata > Actinopteri > Spariformes > Sparidae > Acanthopagrus > Acanthopagrus latus. The sequence goes on along the minus strand of NC_051046.1, from coordinate 30,141,648 downwards.
TGACGTAGGAAAAGTTTTCTATAACTTTTCATCCTCAAGGTCAGAGGATGATACTGAATGACTGTCAAGTCAGTGGTGTTACGTCTGTCCAGTGGGTGGCGCTATGGATATGCCACAGTATTGATGGATGAGATAGGAAATTGTATGAAGAAGTTATGAGGACATGATGCTTCACGACAAAGGATTTTAATGGCAGGCACCGCCACCACCAGGAGGTATGACGTAGGATAAAGATTTTCCTAGCGTGTCATTGGCATAGTCTGAGGAGTATACTGAGTGACTGCGAATGGCGGAGATAACTTAAGTACGAGGATTTGCGATATTCCAAAATGGCGCCCAAAATAAAAATGGACAACTTAGTATTGATGCACAGATTAATTTGGGGAGACAGCCTCTACACTTGTGAGCAGTTTGGTGTGGACCGCTCCACTGTGGCCAGCAGGTATGACGTAGGATTAAGATTTCCTTAACTTTTCATCCTCAAGGTCAGAGGATGATACTGAGTGAGTGTGAAGTCAGTGGTGTTACGTCTGTAGGAGGAGATAATTACAGTATGAAGATTGGCAATATTTCAAAATGGTGGCCAAAATCAAAATGGCCGACATAGTCTTGATGCAGAGATGTGTTCATGGGGACAGCCTTCAAAACGTATGAGCAGTATGCTGTGGATAGGAAATTGTATGTTGAAGATATAGAGCCTTGATGCTTGATGGCGAGGGAAAAAGATGGTTTTCACAGTCCTGCCCACTAGAGTATGACGTAGCTGAAAGATTTCCATAACTTTTGTTCTTCAAGGCATGAAGATGATAACTGAGTTAATGTGAAGACTGTGTTGTTTAAGCTCTAGGACAAGATAGTTTTCAACGTAGGCATGAATTAGTCACATTTGCGGCCACACATCAATATGGTATCGGTCCCCCAGACTTTTTTTGTGTCTGCGCATGAGGAATCTGCGTTTCACTAGCAAGGACCACACCGTCAATGAGATGCGTTTAGGGATTTATTTGGTGACAAAGGAAGACAAAAGTTTCGAAGATCTTGGTTCTTTCATTTCTTAGAATGCGTTGTGGGGATTCTTTTGGAGAAAAGAAAACCAGAAAACCTCCAATTATTTGAGAATCGATTGAGTGGATCTGAGATCTTTGAGATCTGAACTGATGCAGCGGTGGTATGTTTGGGAGACGTATGAAGTGTTCTGGGACGCCATTATGAGAGGCTGAAGTGGCAGCTCCGATTCTGAAGGAATGCCCGGAGTAGTTGTCAGGCGAAATGCCAGATAATGAGAGCACGGGCAAAAGTGATGGTGGAACCAGAATTGAGTAGCCACTTGGCCGGATTCGGAGAGGATCTGTCATTGTTGTGCTTTGAGATTTACAGAATTGCAAGAAGGGATTCAGTGGTGATTGGACCTTGAAGAAGAAGACGGGTGTAGACGGACCAAATTGGTTGGTTTTGGTTTGCTTTAAGTGGAACACCATAGTGTCGTCTGAAAAGCGAGACAAGTCAGAGATGCAGGCGTGACGGCTTGGGTCGAAGTGAATGGTTGAGGAGGTGAATTCGGAGCATCTCAGGAAACCAAAAAAGGCTAGCAAGAACATGGCTTCCAGGGTTTGGGCGACTTGTGGAGTGCTGTACCCACAACGGATTGTGTGGAGGCAGATGGACAGCAAGTCGGCGGTAAGAGGAAGACGACAAGGGTTTTTTGCTGGCTCTTGGCATAGGAGTCCTTTCAGGAGGGAAGTTATCTGGGGATGGCTGGTGGCCAGGCCCGAACTGCCAGTTATTAACTTGGAGAAAAAGCTGATACCGCTAAGGTACGCTTTGATGGTGTGTGTTTTGATTGCCATGATGGAATGACCATAAGTGATAAAAGAAGTCAAGGTGATAAGATCGAATGATGGAAAGGTTATGTTGTACTGGTCATGGAAGTGGTGGAAGCTTTTCCAGGGTGTCCAGTATGAAGAGAGGGTTGAGGGTGATAGGCTGTTGATGATGGAGCTCTGGGATTTGTTTATCAGAGGTATTAGCGCCAGATTTACAAGTTGAAAGTCAGTGCTGAATATGGAGGAACTGGCGTTGGGAAGGTATCGGCGTGAGGTGCCAAGCCTCTGAACTTCTGAAACGAGAAACAGGAAAGAGAGTCAGCAATGGCATTAGCGTGACCGGGAACATCAGCTGCACGAACATATTGGTGTGTGCCAAATGAGGCACCATGTGAATGGCATGACGGAAGGGGAGTTGGAGCGTCCTTTGTTGATTATGTCTACGACTGCGAGGTTGTCTGAGTATATGAGAATGGACTTGACTGAAGGAGCAGCGTTGGTGTATGGATGGATGTTGTGTGGGTGAGTCAGTTGGTTGTCGTAGAAAAAAGTGATACTGTTCCAATGAGTGAGAAGATTGAGCCACAGATGGAGTTCGGCACGGCTTGAGCTGTCCAGGCAGATGGAAGTCAAGAGTGATGGAACGGAAGAAGCGATGGATAGTAAGTGAGATATGAAGGCTCATCCTTGGGGGATGATGCGTAGGGCAAAGCTGAGGTGACCCAAAAGGGACAAAAGTTGACGTTTGGTGCAGCTCGGGGCGTGGAGGAAATTGGAGATCAGAAGGCTGATTCGGTTGCGCTTTTCGACTGGGAGTGAAGCCTGGAACTTGTTTGTGTCGAGGGTGATACCGAGAAACTCGAGGGATGTGGAGGAGCCCTCTGTTTTCTCAGCGGACAATGGAACTCTGAGGTCAGGGAATACTGAAGTCAGAGTGACCAGGCCGGAGGCGGGTGGTGACGACGGTGGGGAAATGATGAGAAAATCGTCCAAGAGATGGATGAGGTATGGAATCCCGTGGTTGTTGGACAGGATCCAACACAGGGCCTCAGACAGGGTGTCGAAGAGTTTGGGGCTGCTTTTGCAGCCAAATGTGAGCCTGACGGCAAAGTAATATGCACCGCGCCAGCGGACACCGAAGAAACGCCAGAGGTCGGGGTAGATGGGGAGGACTTTGAAGGCGCTGGTGATATCGGTTTCTGAGAGCCACGATCCTTTACCGGCGAGTTTAATAAAGGTGATGGCATGGTTGGTGGTGGCGTAGTGAAGGGAAAAATCTTCACTTGGGATCAAGCTATTGATGCTGGGAATAGTGCTGCCGTGGGGTGCTGAAAGATCAATGATGATGCGTTTCTTGCCGGAGTATTTCCTGGTAGCGATACCGAGGGGCCTGATGCGGAAGTTAGGAAATGGAGGATGGATGAACGATCCGATCATGAAGCCTTCCTTAACCTGTGGCCGACTGAAGATTTTTTATCTCGAAGGAGATGGATGGTTTACCTGTTTTGATGTGAAATTTGAAATTAAATTGTTCAAGGCAAAATAAAAACATGAAAAAGACGTTATAAACAAACAACTTTAATTTTCTCAAAGTGTTTGTATATTCTCATTTTCAAATAGAATTATTTTCATTATAAAGAACCAGATTTTGTCTTCAAAAGTATTTTTCCCAAAAATTAGTCTTGAAAAGGGGGAGCCGTCTTATAAACAGGGTCATTTTATGTTCAGACCAATATATTAATACATTTTAATGGTGTAATACTGCTGTCATGTAGTCACTAATCTGAACTAGCTGGATGTCAATGTTGTTCAGGTCCATCAGGGTGTAACTGCCATACTTTGCTGTCACAGCTTCAGCCAGACTTTAGTTTTTCATTTGTCTGTTTCATGTTTTCTCCTCACTAACTCTCATGTCATTTCAGACCCTGCCTCTCCCCCCTGCTCTGCATTACCTGTTGGTTTGATCCACCTGATCTGCTCCACCCCTTACTCACCTGCTCCTCATCAGCTAATCAGCCCCCTCAGTATTTATACTGAGCCTGTTCCCTCAGTTCTTTGCCAGATTGTCTAGTGTGTTTCCCTCGCTCTCCAGCGTTCCGTATTTTCTGAATCTGATCCTGCCTGCCTGCTTGTGATTTGACCTGCCTTTGGACTTTGGACTCTCCCTCTTGCCTGCTCCCTCTGGATTTGTTTGCCTCGCTGACTGACTACCTGGTTTGACCCTCGCTTGTAATTAAAGATATTCTTTTGTAACTGAACTGTTTCTTTTGTGTCGTGCTATTGGGTTCCTGCCTGCCATTTTGTGAAGCCTGACAGAACAATCTGGCCAAAAGAATGAACCCAGCCGACACGGAGAACATAAAGCAAGAACTAGCAGCACAAGCTGCTGCTCTACACCAGCAGGAGAAACGCTTCACTGCCATGGAGGTGGCTCTCCAGGAGTCTTCTGCACACCACAATCAACATCTGGAGACTCTGACTGGTCAACTCCAGCACCTCATGCAGGTCAGGCAGATGCCAGCTGTTCCACCACCCACCAGCTCTTCTGTTCCTGCCGTTTCGGGTCCAGAACCCCGTTTGAACGCTCTCGAGCGCTTTTCAGGAGCCCCAGGTACCTGCCGCTCTTTTCTGACTCTGTGCTCTTTGACTTTTGAACTACAGCCTCTCACATATCCCACTGAGAGGTCAAGAGTGGCATTCATGATTACCCAGCTTACTGGGCGTGCTCGGGAGTGGGGCACCGCTGAGTGGGACAAGCAGTCGGCTCTTTGTTCCTCTGTGACTGCTTTCTCTGAGGGTCTTCGGAAGGTGTTTGACCATGCTACTCCTGGTCGAGAGGCTGCTCGTGGACTGTTTAACTTGGTTCAGGGGAGCCGGAGAGTGACTGATTATTCCATTGAGTTCCATACACTGGCTGCGGAGAGTGACTGGAACTCTTCTTCCCTGGCCGATGCTTTCTACAACGGACTCTCTGATGACATCAAAGACGAGCTGGCAGCTCGGGACCCTCCGACAGATTTAGACGCTCTCATCGCCACGGCTATCTGCATCGATGGACGTTTCCAGGAGAGGAGACGAGAGAGAGCACTGTCCCGTACTCCCAGAAGCCTTCCCCGGCCTCCAGCGTCACCTTCACCTTTAATGCTTTCTCCTCCTGCAAGTGCCCCTAGCGACCCAGTTGAGCCCATGCAACTTGGCCGGACCAGGCTGCCGAACGACAGAGGCAGCAAAGGGAGAACTGCTGCATGTACTGTGGACAGGGAGGTTATTACGTGTCTTCCTGTCCAGTAAAAGACAGGGCTCACCAGGAATCCAGAGGGCGCTGGTGAGCCGCATCAGGAACTTTGAAATGCCCTCTCGGTCACTGCTTCATGCCCAGCTCAACTGGAATGGACAATCGCACACAGTCTCTGTCCTCATTGACTCCGGGGCTGACACTAACCTTCTGGATCATGATCTTGCCATGCAGCTGGGTATTAATCAGGAACCCTTAGTTGAGCCTATCAAGGCTACTGCTCTGGATGGGCGTCTTCTCTGCACTGTAACCCACCGCACTGTTCCTGTTCATCTGGGCATATCAGGTAACCACACTGAATCACTTACCTTTCATCTGATAAACGCTCCTCAGCAGCCAGTCATCCTGGGGTTTCCTTGGTTAATAAAACATAATCCACATATTGACTGGAGAACTCGTTCCATTTTACAATGGAGTGAACACTGTCATGCGGTCTGTCTGAAATCTGCCTCTTTACCTGTCTTCAACACCTCTTCTGCTAACGAGTTCCCAGATCTCACTAATGTCCCATCTGAATACCATGACTTAAAGGAGGTGTTTAACAAAGTACGGGCCACCTCGCTTCCCCCACACCGCCCGTATGATTGTGCCATTGACCTCCTCCCTAGCTCATCACCACCAAGGGGGAGACTCTTCTCTCTGTCAGCTCCTGAAACCAAGGTCGATGGATGAATACATTAACAACGCACTGGCAGCAGGCATCATCCGTCCCTCTTCGTCTCCTGCTGGAGCTGGATTTTTCTTCGTGGACAAAAAGGACAAATCTCTCCGGCCCTGCATTGATTACCGTGGTCTGAATGACATCACCATCAAAAACAGGTACCCCCTCCCACTCATCTCTTCTGCATTTGAACTGTTGCAAGGGGCTTCTGTGTTCACCAAGCTTGATCTGAGGAACGCCTATCACCTTGTGCGCATTCGGGAGGGTGATGAGTGGAAAACGGCTTTTAATACCCCAAGGGGCCACTACGAGTACCTGGTTATGCCTTTCGGACTCACGAATGCTCCGGCAGTATTCCAGGCCTTGGTGAACGATGTGCTCAGGGATTTCCTCAATATATTTGTGTTTGTATATCTGGATGACATCCTCATCTTTTCTAAGTCCGAACAGGAACATCTGCAGCATGTTCGTAGTGTCCTCCAGAGACTCCTAGAGAACCAGTTGTTCGTGAAGGCGAAGAAGTCTGAGTTCCACACCACTGAGGTGTCATTCCTGGGATACATCATTTCAGTCGGACGTATTCACATGGATCCCACCAAGGTTAAGGCGGTGGTGGATTGGCCAATGCCCACCTCTCGGAAGAAACTCCAACAATTCCTGGGGTTTGCTAATTTCTATCGCAGGTTTATCCGCAATTATAGTTCTGTGGCAGCCTCCCTGACAGCCCTCACCTCTCAGAAGGTAACCTTTCAATGGTCCCCTGCCGCAGACAGGGCGTTCAGAGAGTTAAAATCACGGTTCTCTTCTGCTCCTATTCTCATCCTTCCAGATCCTGAGTGCCAGTTTGTTGTGGAAGTGGATGCGTCAGACTCCGGGGTGGGGGCAGTCCTATCTCAGCGGTCAGTAGAGGATCAAAAGCTGCATCCGTGTGCTTTCTTCTCCCGCAAATTGTCCCCAGCAGAAAGGAATTATGATGTTGGAAATCGAGAGTTATTGGCTGTCAAGATGGCTCTCGAGGAGTGGAGGCACTGGTTGGAGGGAGCGAAGCATCCGTTTGTGGTGTGGACAGACCACAAAAACCTGGAGTACATCCGGTCAGCCAAACGGTTGAACTCCCGTCAGGCCAGATGGGCATTATTCTTTAATCGTTTTGACTTTACCCTGTCTTATCGCCCAGGTTCGAGGAACGTCAAACCTGATGCACTGTCCCGTCAGTTCCAGTCTGACAACGATCCCACACAACCTGAGAGTATTCTCCCCAAGAAGGTGGTCATCGGCGCAGTTACCTGGGACATTGTGGAGAAAGTAAAAAAATCTCAGGCCGATCACCCAGCTCCCAGTGCTTGCCCTGATAATCGTCTGTATGTGCCTGTAAATCTTCGCTCCCAGGTCCTCCAGTGGGGACATTCTTCTTGCCTTGCCTGTCACCCGGGGGTTAGGCGCACCCTAGCTCTGCTGAAGCAGCGTTTCTGGTGGGCTTCCATGGAAGAGGACACCAAGGAGTTTATCGCAGCCTGCCAGATTTGCTCTCAGCACAAGACCGCTCGCCATGCCCCTTTCGGCCTTCTTCAGCCACTGCCTATTCCTTATCGTCCATGGTCCCACATCTCACTCGACTTTGTTACTGGACTGCCTCCCTCAGATGGTAACACCACCATTCTTACTATTGTGGACAGATTTTCTAAATCTGCTCAGTTTGTTCCATTGCCCAAATTACCATCTGCTAAAGAAACTGCCGAACTTATGTTGCATCATGTTTTCCGTCTGCACGGCCTCCCCTGTGACATTGTCTCAGACCGGGGGCCACAGTTCTCTTGTTTCTGGACAGAGTTTTGTCAGCTGTTGGGAGCCACGGTCAGTCTATCCTCTGGTTTCCATCCTCAATCTAACGGGCAAACTGAACGGATGAATCAGGAAATGGAGACGGCCTTGCGGTGCATTACGTCCCAGAACCCATCCTCCTGGTCCAAGCAGCTTCTGTGGGTTGAATATGCTCACAATACTCTCCAAGCTCTGCAACGGGGCTTTCTCCTTTCCAGTGCTCGCGGGGATATCAACCTCCACTGTTCCCTGAGCAGGAGCAAGAAGCCAGTGTCCCGTCTGTCCAGGCATTCATCTAGCGCTGTCGTCGCACCTGGTTACGGACCCGTTCTGCTCTTCTGCGTTCGTCCAACCGGTACCAGAAAAATGCCAACCGCCGTCGGACCCCTGCACCCCGCTACACTCCTGGTCAGCGGGTTTGGCTGTCCACACATGATCTCCCACTCCGGGTAGAGTCCAGGAAGTTGGCCCCAAGGTTTGTAGGCCCGTTCTCCATCAGTAAGGTCATTAACCCTGCTGCAGTCCGTCTCCGCCTTCCTCGCTCCATGAGGATTCATCCCACCTTCCATGTCTCCAAGGTCAAACCTGTTAAAAAGAGCCAACTTCAACCCCCCCCCACCCCCCCCCCCCCCGGCTCATTGATGGGGGCCCTGCTTACTCTGTTCATCGTCTCATCAAGTCGCGACGGTGGGGAAGGGGTCTTCAATACCTCGTCGATTGGGAGGGTTATGGCCCTGAGGAGCGCTCATGGGTTCCAGCTCGTAACATCTTGGACTCTGACCTCATCTCAGCTTTCCATAGGGACCATCCTGGTGGGACGTCAGGAGCCGTCCCTTGTAGGGGGGGTTCTGTCACAACTTAAGCCAGACTTTAGTTTTTCATTTGTCTGTTTCATGTTTTCTCCTCACTAACTCTCATGTCATTTCAGACCCTGCCTCTCTCCCCTGCTCTGCATTACCTGTTGGTTTGATCCACCTGATCTGCTCCACCCCTTACTCACCTGCTCCTCATCAGCTAATCAGCCCCCTCAGTATTTCTACTGAGCCTGTTCCCTCAGTTCTTTGCCAGATTGTCTAGTGTGTTTCCCTAGCTCTCCAGCGTTCCGTATTTTCTGAATCTGATCCTGCCTGCCTGCTTGTGATTTGACCTGCCTTTGGACTTTGGACTCTCCCTCTTGCCTGCTCCCTCTGGATTTGTTTGCCTCGCTGACTGACTACCTGGTTTGACCCTCGCTTGTAATTAAAGATATTATTTTGTAACTGAACTGTTTCTTTTGTGTCGTGCTATTGGGTTCCTGCCTGCCATTTTGTGAAGCCTGACACTTTGCACTGTGTCCTGAAAACATGAATCACTTTTTGTACAGCATTTTGGTAAACTTGCATTCATTGTTTAGAAATTCACCTTCTCCAAAAAATTAATTTATATTTGTTGTGTTAAGTGTGCATTTATGTGGTAATATTTCATTGTAACATGAAAACTTTAAAAATTACCTGGTGAGTTGGCAAAATGCTGCTGCAAAATGGCTACCTGATCTGTCTTCCATTTATGTAGCACAGTGGGCTCAATGAAGTTGCAGCAGTGTACTCTGAACTGTTTGTAGCTGTGAATGTGCAACTGCATGGCCTTGAAAACCTCAAATCTCAAAGACAAAATCAATTTTATTGGTTATCTATAATTTAGATTATAATGAAAATGCATTTGTAGATGAAATTCTCAATTGTATGCAGGCTTTTTCATATCTAATTCAAATGGACTGCTATGATGGGCTTGGCAAGTGACCCCTAAACCTTAGGCAGCGAATCAAGAGCATCAGCATTTGTTCTCTAACTTGTCATACTTCTGTGTTTGAGAAATTATAAAAAACATTTGACTATAAACAAGTACCTGAACATACCTTCTGCACATGAAAAAATGATGCACCACAGAAGTATGTTACAGCAGAAGGTTGCAAATTCCCAGCTGGTGTGGAGTGACCACACCAGAAAGTTCCCCTGATGTTCTTCTTGACATCACAAACTCGGCTGCACACTGGGCACTTCTCAAAGAGCTCCATGAGGCACGTTTCCAAAACCAACAGCTTATGTATTTTGTGAATGGATAAGGCCTCTCCATGAGTGGTGCTGGGGTCTTCCCTATGTTGAGAGAGTTAAAAAAGTCACAAGCATGTACAATGAAGACTAGAGGGGCATTTGAAGAGCCCATACCTCTGCCATAGCCGATAGGCTTTATGCTCAGCTCCACTACTTCCTGAACTTTAGCTCCTTCATTTCCTGTCTTACATTATTGGACAAACTGACTAATGTAGGTTTGTCTGACCTCACAACAATGGTCAGACACACCTGGATTAATTGTGGTATTCACAGCTCTAACAGTTCCTGAAACTCTGAGGCTCTGTTATTTCCTGTGTAACAGAATTGAACTGAACTGATTAAAACAGGTGGGTTGGATTGCTGCAACCAAAGACAACAAGCAAGCACACCATTTTTGTTAGTTCAATCCAATCCTAACTCACAAAAAATAATAGAGCTTCTGAGTTTCAGGAATTTATGTGCACACAGGCAATTGGCCTAGTGGACAATCAAATGCATCAGAAGTCACATTATGTTTTAACAGTAAAATGTTGTTAATGTTTGAGCCTGGTTCTAAAAAGCAGATAATGGCTGAGCAAAAACCCAAATATCAAAAAAATACAAGTTATAACTTATCTGTTGATTTTGTTAACACAGTAACTGACTCTTCTGGGTTGTATGTGGAGTCTTGCGGTTCTGGAGCCACAAAAGATGAGCTAACCTCCACAGAGCTTTCCTCATCTTCATCCTCCATCAGATTGAGGTGAGACTGCAGCATCGATGGTTTTGTTGGCGTGGAGGACCAGGGAGGGTCCCGAGCAACTGTGCTGACTCCCACATCTGTTGTCTTCACTTCTGTTGTTTGTGTACCTTGTGTACCTATCCACATAAACAGATATTGACATCATAACGTGCAATAAAAGTGGACTGAATATTTGCTTCTTTTATGAATAAAAACATAAAAGAAGTGTGTGTTGTACTTGGTTTCTTATAATTTTCTATATGTAAATTAATTTCCCAGACTAACCTGTACCTTTGGACGTGAGGTTGTAAAGTTTTTATAGACAACTGTGTGCCAGCGTTATGGATTCCGTCTTGCAGCCAACATGTAACATTTTAGGCATTATGACAGTGCTGGTCCTGGGCACTGCATGAGATGTGCTAGCCTAATAGAAGCAAAAATAATTTTTAAAAGCAAATTTAATAAAACCCCAGAACAAATCTGATTATCTGATGTTTAGAAGTAACTAACTGTGTTTGAGTCCAACAATCCATCAATCCATCCATTCATTTTCATCCGCTTATCCAACCGGGTCGCGGGGGCAGCTACCTGAGCAGGGACACCCAGACTTCCCTCTCCCCGGACACTTCCTCCAGCTCTTCCGGGAGGATCCCAAGGTGTTCCCAGGCCAGCTGGGTGACATAGTCACTCCAGCGTGTCCTGGGTCTTCCCCGGGGTCTCTTCCCGGCGGGACATGCCAGGAACACCTCCTGAGGGAGGCGTCCCGGGGGCATCCGAAACAGATACCCGAGCCACCTCATCTGGCTCCTCTCGATGTGGAGGAGCAGCGGCTCTACTCCGAGCTCCTCCCGGGTGACAGAGCTCCTCACCCTATGTCTAAGGAAGCGCCCCACCACCCTGCAGAGGAAACTCATTTCAGCCACATGTATCTGGAATAGAACATGTGAGCGGAGCTGAGCGGCGACAATTTCCGCTCCCTGGTTACGTGGGTGTTCGCTGCTTCGCTCCATCGCTCAAAGTTTTACCAGACACCTCCGCTCAAAGACCGCTCTCTGCTCACCTAAAATTTCATTCAGATCCAGTGAAATCGCTCCACGCTCGCTCAAATTTAAAAGAGGGAGCAATTCCTGACGATTTCCACCGAATTACGCCCGGGACACACTGCCCGATGTGGCCTAAACTGATGTGCAGGGGCTTTGTTGCTGGAGAGAGCCTGTCGATTGAAACCCTTTTCAGTTTGTGAATAACAGTAGTTTGTTTCGGGCTGTCACCTCGTCCTCTTTCTGTGTTCTGTCTGTTTGAGCCAGTAGATGGCCTTGTGCTGTCATCTAGTGGCCATTCTTGGAACTGGAGCAAAACGGAACAATCGCTCTGGCCTTTGGATTAAAACCTGCTCTGCGCTCTGACTATATTTCGCACGCTCAGCTCCCTGCTCACTCCGTGCTCCGCTCCGCTCACATGCCCTGATCTGAGATCTTATTCTTTCGGTCATGACCCAAAGTTCATGACCATAAGTGAGGGTAGGAACATAGATTGACCGGTAAATTGAGAGCTTCGCCTTTCGACTCAGCTCTCTCTTCACCATGACCTGGCATTTGTAATTTAAAACAATGGATTCCACTCAGAAACTGTAACTGCCAATTTCTACATAATGTTGCTTTAATATTCACAATTACGCTTTCATTCATCAGCTGAAACTAAGACCCACTGTGTTTTTGTTACCTTAGAATGACTTTGTGCCAACAGAGGAAGTGGGCACTCTTCCATGTCCACTATTTACACCACAGTGCTTCTATAGTAGGCCAGAACAGACAAACCAAACACTCGCTTTGGAGGGGGATTTAAAATTGGAACTTTAAGGGAGGTTGGGATGAGTGGTATTTTGGTGGATGCAACAAGCAACGTCACTGCTAGATGACGCTAACTCCTACACACTGGACCTTATGAACCAGATATTTTTGCATTGTGAAACAAAGATGCTCCAACACTGCTGACCATTTAATTATTACATTAGCAATGTTGTTCACTATGTTTTTTTGTGTTTGTTGTTGTTGTTGTTGTTTTACAAAACAATATGTTTATGTTGTTTGCATTACTTAACTTGCAACAACAGAATTCTATGTTCTCAAAATGAAGGTCTCTTGCTGTGTAGCTTTTGAAAAGCAGACAGAAGTGATCTCCAAAATACCACCAGTTGTTGTAAAGAAAAGTGGATACATTAAGAATGGACATTTGTGGAGCTCCACAAACTTGGAGAATCTATGACAAGAATTACTGAAGATGTTCTTAAGGTTTGTGGTGGAACCTCACTAGGTTTGGTTTCCTTCTGTATATGTATGGGTGCATAGTTGCTATTGTTATTAATTAAACCCATGTAGCTTCCCAAGATGAATCTTCTCCCAGCCTCAAAATTGCAATCCAAAATAGATGAAAATAGACGCAAACAGTCGCAAACCTGCCAGAATGGCAAGTCCCCTTTCTCCTGCATACCACGGTATGGTGAATGTGAAGTGTTTCTCTGCTCTCCGCACTGAAAGCTTTTTCTGACGTCCCATGTAATTTGAAAGATGGCCACTAGGTGGCACAAGTGAATTTGGCTGGTAAGAAGCCACCTCCTGCTCCCATTCTTTGATCATTTTGAAAGGCAGTATATTTGTGAAAACAAGTGTGTGACCCAGGGGTTGTAAGTTCAAATCCCTAGATGGTATGGTATTAACAAGTAACCAAGGTTTATCTGATGTGCAGTTCAATGACTAGTTGAAAAAAATAACTGTTTTGAGTAGTGTAGCGATGTTTAAACTATATGTGTTGTTTTAGTGAGAAGCTGTGGGTGTATACAAACCTTAAAACACACGTATCAATATCATGACAGGATCCAAGATGAAACAGTGGGAACACTCAATCCTCAAATGTCCCTTCAGCTTCTGTTAATATTCTAGTGTTTCATTGATAAATCCATTTACGTGTGTGTCCCCAAACCTTCCACATAGTCTAAAACTGCTTTTGTTTATTGTACAGTAGATACCTGTTGTAAGCTGATTTCTTAAATCTGAGTCTTCCATGCAGGAAACCAAGTGAATCTGTCGTCAACCCAAAATTAAATCCTTGCTAATCTCATGTTTGTATCAACATTTCAGAGGAATCAAAGAACAATGAAAGCACTCAACAATGCCATGTATTACACACTTGATATGTATTGAATTCACTGCATAATTCACCACATTAATTGTGGTGACACACTGCTCAGGAAAAATCATAATTTGGACAGGGTCAAATATTTTGAGAATTTCATTGGGACCTCAGAAGTTCCTTAGCCTCCCATTGCAGACTGTGTAATGTAGAACATGTAAAAGTTTACAACATTGGTACAAACAAAAATAGAAACTGCTCGAAAATATATTATTGATATATACATGTTTTATATTGCCTATTTGTAGTTACTGAAAAAACACGCAGTTGAAATGTGAAGGCTATTTTATTTTATTTTTTCTGTATTTCTTTAAAATAATGCTTGCTTTACATGGGAGAGGGGTGAACCAATAGAAGACGAGTGCGGTGCCATACGTCAGACGTAAGGGGCGTTCCATAGGCGCGGTGTCTCCTCAGTAGTAAGCAGAGTTGACTGTAGCGCCCGTGCTCCACTGAAAGTGTCTGGCTCCTCTCTTCAGAGGCAGTGCGAGCGGACAAGGGGGCGGACCGGCGAAAGGAAACTTGACAGAAAATAATAGCTGCCACTCCGCTGACCTCCATACAGTTGCTGATAATTTCCAGTATTAGTATTTCTCTGAGAACAGGCAACTGTGCTCACTGAAGACGCGCGAGCGGCTGTGGTGGAGGCGCGCCCAGAGTAGGAATAACGTTAGCAGGCAAACTGAGAGAAAGGTGAGGTCAAGGCACCTTTGGGAAGAACAGACGGAGGGCAGTAACAAGTCAGCGCGCTCAGCTACAGGTAGCACTACGTTAGCTGTCGTGGCAATAGATATCAAAGTACAGGCGGGTCATGCGGATCTCTCCGGTCGCTGATCGGAGCGCAGCGTCGCAGCAGTAAACGGTGGGGAGAGAGACAAGAAAAGGAAAACAGAAGAACCAGACCGCTTCTATCACTCCGTCCAAGCGGTCTCCTGGTCACAGGGAAGAGCAGCCATGTCGCGGAGAAAGCAGAGCAAACCCCGGCAGATAAAGCGTAAGTACTGCACTATTTGATTATTAGATGTTGTGAGTAGTATGGGAAACCACGCGCGCTCTGGGAAGACGCCGCATGTTGTGTGCGGCGCCTGTCTGAACCCAGGGTCCCTGGCAAGTTAGGAAGGAGTACACAAGCCAACTGTAATGCTCGTCTGTCTCAGCGGTAGTTTTATGGCACCATTTTATGGGCAAATATCACCTAACACACATCCTAGACCTTAAATAAGCTACTTTGACTTCAGCTACAATATTTTCTCAGTGTGAGTGATGTAGTCTGAACTTTTTCTTAAGCCGCTTTTGTAAATGACCGAAGTGCCACTTTGGCTGCCTCGCTATCTAGACTGTGTATGAATATGAAAAAGTTTTATTGTATTAGCCTGTAAAGAAAGCTTTGTCCATTGGCAGCTAAACTGTAGCCGTGGCTTCCTGTTTAATTCTGTTGTGGAGACGTCAGTGTTCTCTGAAAAAGCCGATGTGAACAGAGATAAACCAGCGATCCGATGTGAGCTCAGATAAAGATTAAAATTGGATCTTTTTTATTTGTTTTCTGTCTGAGGCAGCGCCGAGGCCGCCGTTGCATTTTCCCCCTGGCTTTTCACTACTCTTTTCCAGAGATGGGGCGTCAGATAGGACGCCTTGCTGATCTCTCTGGCTGATAGTTGCTTACAATTGGATCTTTTTTTCATCTATCCTTTTAACTCAATAATGCATCTTAGGTCCGCTTGAAGGGCCCTTTTCTTGGTTTGGCGCTTGGCTGGTCTCCGTGCTTGACGAGTTCTTCCTGTTTATAAAACGTGTGAGGTTTATCACTAGTGACTGATGTTCAAAGTTGATACAAAAGCATATTAATGATTTTGTCATCAACTCCTGCTTGTGCTTTGTGAGGCTAAAGGGAAGGGCCTTTGCAGTCTAAGGTGTTGAAGAATCTCAGTCTATAATGTCATTATACTGGAGATGAAAGATTAAAGAAAAAGTGCATGTGTTTGTTTTAAGGCTATACATGGAATGGAAACAATGACATCAGCAAAATAGTTTGTTTGGTAAGTTATCACATTGTGCAAATAATAATATCTTGTCATCAGTGACTGTGTATACATGTTCCCAGAAACATGGTGTCTTAAAGCAACTTTTTGGAGTTAAGGCTGTATTATATACAATTATTCAGTATCACATAGTAATGATAATAATAATGATAATAATAATAATAATAATAATTGCATCTATCTATCTATCTATCTATCTATCTATCTATCTATCTATCTATCTATCTATCTATCTATCTATCTATCTATCTTTTCTCTGCAATGGGTTATATTAGAAATATGCATCCAGTGAGCTACTTAATTTCATGGTCTAATGCAAACCTTACTTGTGAGTGATGTCTGTATTGTTAAGGTCAAAGGGAGCAAAGAGTGTGACACAAAATTGGTCACAAGTGAACCAATGCGAACAAGGCCTGAACAATGCATTTTTTATTGCTTTAAAAAATTTATCACATTTTGAAACACTTGTGTTTTAAGTTATAGGAGGTGAAAATTCAGTCAGTTGGCAGCTAAAGTTGCTATCACCACCCTGACATTTACTCAAAAGCTAATTCTGTTGCAGACACTACAAAATATATCTCTTGGTTGTTTTCTGCTTATTGTGATCCCTGTGTACTGGTGTCTGTACTATAATTGCTTGACCAAAGATGGATTTAATTGAAGAAGGCGCATTACTATGTGTAACAGCAGTATTAGCTGTGCCCTTCTGCTGCTCAAAAACTGTAACTCCTCTCTCCCGAAATGATCCTCACTTCAATAAAAGGCAGATGGCCAGCAAGTGGGTTCGCTTGGTATTTGTTGAGTGCAAATGGTGGACAGCTTTCACACACATGATATCGTTGTCACCCTTAAAACTCAATTTTGTACCTACAGGGTCCAAAATTGTACATTTCTTGTCAGTCTGTGAAGCTAATAGCTTAAACAGCTAAAGCACATATTTGTCAAAAAGTAAACCATTTAGTTGCTGCTCGATGAAGTATTCCTTTTCAACATGATGATCACTGAACATTACTGAGTAGCCTAATGTTTGTACGATATAAAATATTAAAGGTGCAATATGTAACAAAACGTGTTTCTAAAATTATCCACAGAATGTGAAGATAAACTGTTATAATAACATAAGGTCATTGTATGTTTCATAAATATCTATGGAAATTAGCATGACAACCAGCTTGCCCTGGCCCGTCCTAATGTAGCGTTGTAAGCACCAACACTGCCCGGATGCTTCAAGCATAGTGTTGTACAAAACTCTAGATGCACGGCTAACTGAGTGAACTAGCTAACGGTAAAAAAAGGATAACAGCTATTTTTTATGTTGGAGTGTTGAGGATGATTGGGCAGTCTCATAGCATGAGGAAAGAAGCCTGAAGTCTGGTGGTATGGCAGCAGATACTTCTGTACGTTTTGCCAGACGGCATCAGACTTTCATCCGAAGGTTGCTCCTGCTAGCATTGAACTGATTGATCTATTGTGATTGAGCATATCCGCAGTGCTGACATAATGGATTTCTCTTGCCACTGCAAGTAGTCTACATAGTCTGTCACTTCCTGTTTTTTCCTATGTTTCCACAGAGAGGCCTATCAGCTGTGAACTCCAAGCAGGAACCTACAGTAAAGCCTGGAGATGTATTCCAGACACTGAGGCTGATAAACCCAGAGTAGAATTGGCATGTATGAGAGAGTGAGACAGTGAGAGTA